>NW_027515484.1:600000-808668 GCF_048772815.1 Callospermophilus lateralis
CTGCACCAGGCAACGGAGCAGACCACTGTGATCCCGTTCAGGGGCTGAGCGTATGGTGGGTGGTGGGCGTATGGCGGTGGGAGCCATGATCAAAGGCTCCCAGGAGCCTTGTTGTGCTCAACTGCCCATCAGGGGAGTCTTGTCCGCTTCCCTACCCAGTGCATCCTCATGTGCCACAGGTTTAGGTCCCTCCCACTCCAGCCAGAGAGAATTCCTCTCCATGCCACCCACCCCTTGATTTGGTTTAGGCCAGGCCAAGGCGGGGTTAGTAGGAAGATTCCATCCAGTCATAATAACATTCAGTTTGATGTCACTCAAATTCTAAAGCTGACTAAACTGTTCAAACAGCTTTTATGGCCTCTATTGGTCTTTGTGTCCCTTGCCTTTTGTTTGAGTGACTCAGTCCTTTCCCTGCCCTTGTGCTCTCTCTATTTCCTACCTTCCTTGCTTCCTTCCTCCCTTCCTGGGTTTTCTCCTTTTCTTCTTCTTTCTTTTCTACCTCCCTGCATCCCTCCAACTTTGCCTTCCTCCCTTCCAACTTTCTCTCTCCCTTCCCTCTCTTTTCTTTTCTTGCAAGTGTTTGGGGTGAAAGTCCATGGCAGGCCAGCCCCAAGCTAGGCAAGGTCACTGCCACTGAGCTACAACATCCCCAGACCTGCTGCCACTTCCTATGCAAGTAACTTGAATTATCTCTAAAGAGAAACTCTCACATAGTCTACTTTCAAAGTAATTTCAGAAGAGTTGCTAACATGGGCATAAATCAGTTATGACAAGTCATTTGTGAAAAGCACGGCACAGCTAATGTTCCTCCAAAGAAGGAGTTGAAAACTTAATTGGTTTTCAGGTCAGCATTTCTAGACTAGTACAAACCCTCCTAATCCTGATCTCTCCTTAGTCCTATGATTTCTTTAAGTGTCCCCTTTGCTCCTGTTCATGGAGTCATGTGTACAGAAATTATACCTGGTTCTATTGAACTCTACTTAATTCTTTCTCACCTCTGTGCTCCTTTTGCCAAGTCACTCCTCAACACTTACTGTAAAAATTTCAATTTTTTGTCCATTTTCATTTAAAAACTCTTTCAAAAATTGAACCATTTCGCATGCAGACACAGTCTTCTTGATCTGCTTTAATCCCCCACTACTGACATTGTAAGTTATTGAAATGTACACTTCCAGACCGTTTTCAGATTTTTGATTCCTGTATATCTATCTGTCTATCTATTTACAAACATAACATGGTATTCTGAAAGAATCGTTCTGCTTTTGGAGCTCTACACTGTGTTTTCCAGAAGCAGACCTATTACACAGAGATGAATCCATGTTACCTAGATTGAGTTCAAACCGGAATGTGCACTCTGATTCCCATTATATTGTTCTACCTACTAATGGACAGTTCAGTTATATCTGATGATATACAACTGATGTTTTATGATGGCAATTTAGGATTATTTAAAGGAGTGATTAGAAAACAGGTGAGACAGACTGATTAGATTCAGTATGTATGTTGGCTTTGTTTTTCTAGGCCTGAAGTTTTCACATTTCAATTAATTGTAGGTTATGTATCAGGCAGATTCTTCACTGGGCTTCAAATATGATAAAGTTGCTTCTTATTTTTAAGAAGGCCGTTGCAATCCTGCATTTATTTTACACCTCAGTGCTTGATTTACACAGAAGCACACACACACACACACAGCACACACATCAACAAACACACAAACACATAATTAGAGCACATTTAACACTCAAATAAAGCTTTACCTACTAATGCATAACTAGGGTATTTTTTTAATAAGTATTGTGTCTTCGTCTCTACTGGGGAAACATGGTTCAATGTGAGTTCTCTGGTTTGTTGTAGGGCAGTGAACGTTCACTTGTTGGCAATGATATAGAAATGGGGAGTAAGAGTTTAAAAGTTTTTACAGTAGGTAGGCAGAGTCAGAGTATGGAATCCAAGAATAAGAAATCGGGGTATTTCCTCTTTGTTTCTTCATTTCAAACTCCTAATACTTCATGTATATTTTCCAAAAGTCTCCCAGAAAACAAGGACTTGGTCAATCCACATATCAGTGAACCATAGCAGAATGCGATTCTGAATTTCATATAAACAGTCATAAAATCAAAAAGACAGGTGCTGTGGTTTTGGCTCAGCACTAGAGTGCTGGCTTCACACTTTCAAAGGTCCTGAGTTGGATCCCCAACACCATATGTGAAAGGAATGAATGAACCAATGCATGAGTGTATGATGAATGAATTAAAGGTATAAGGAGGAGGAGGAAGAGGAGGAGGAGGAGGAGAAATAGAAGAAGATGATGAGTAATTTGACAGAAGGGAAAAAGGGGAGGAGAGTGTGTTTAAAGTGTGGTTTCCAATTCCCAAACGTTATATTACAGCAGACGGGATAGAGAGAGAAGATGGGAGGGCAGGAGAGGGGGGATAGTAGAGGCCTGAAAAGGTAGCAATATACAACAGTTACTAACATGGCATTTTGTAAAAACGTGAATGTGTAAACAATGTGATTGTGCAATCTGTATATGGGGTCAAAATGGGAGTTCATAACTCACTTGAATCTAATGTAGGAAATATGGTATCTCAAGAGCTATGTAAGGTTTTAAGCAACCAATATAAAAAAGAGGTCTTCATTTTTCTTTGTAGTTGAGATCTCCTGTTTCCTTGACATGTTTAGTTGTGTTCTCTCCTTTAGTCCTCCCATGCTCTAGTTATTCTGATATGGAAAAACTAGCTGAAATGCCCAACCAGTCTCTAAATCAGTGACACTTTTTCATTAAGCCTAAAGTCACTTTACAATTGCTACAGTCATAGTAAATACACTTCTTTGTTGGGAGTTTAAAAGATATTTCCATCAGCTAGATTACAATTACCTAGAACTCCCATTTTTGTTTATGTAAGAGTGGCTTCATCAGATTAAATGGTGTTATCTGGAATTACATAAAATAGGAATAATTTAGTCATAAGATTCCTACGTAAACCACCTTTATTTACAAAATACTATCTTAAGAATTATTGTTTCATTGAGCTTCAATTGGAGCCAAAGTATAGTCAATTACTGAAGTAAAAGCAGTTACTTAAAAACTAAAAATGAGATATAAGTCAAATTACATTTGAAGAGAGAGCAACAGCATGAGGTTTCTTGTTTGGTTCTGGATGTTGAGTAACAGGCTCATTTGCAGGTGGAAGGAACCCTTGAGGCAACTCACTTGTACTTTCAGAATGGGGGTGAAGAGGGCTGAATTCCAGCTCTTGGGGGAAGATTTTGTGAGGAAAACCCCCTCCCTGCATAGACACTTCGCATTGGAAATGGAGTGGGTGGCGGGTCAGGTGGAAAATAATCTCCAGGTTCCCAGACAAGTTTCCTGGGAGAGGTGGAGGAAAAAAAAGGTCCTCTTCTCATGAACTGACTCCTTGGGTCAACTGGAAACAAGGCACCTCTGACTGGAGGGAAAGGTGCCAACACAGAGTCAGAGCCGGTTGCTTGGTTTTCAGCATGGAGAGGTGAATCAGGCACATCAGAGTCCAAAGGAGGCATATTAGGAATTCTGTGTTCTGCTGGTCCCGATGCTCTACCACAATTTGAGTAAAACCTATCTTGCCTTTGTAGAGGAAGACGTGCATCAGAAGAATATGGTTGGCCTGGCGGAGGGATCATCAGCCTGCTGGCCTGTTCCCCTGGAGGAGAGAGGGGCCCAGTCTGAGAAGGTGCTCTCTGAAAATCAGTGAACTTATGACAGCTGGATTCTCTTCCTTTACTGCTAGTCGCATGGTCCAGACGATTCTCCAGGGCCCCTTGACCCTCTTCCTCCTCCCACTGGAGTGAAAGGTGAGAGTGTGAGTGGACCACTCTTTTCAAAATGAGGAGGTCTCCTTTCAGATGAAGGGTGACCTATTGGTGAGGGCCCATTTAGAGAAGGCTTTCTGCCCATTGCTGAGTTGGAAACATCCAGTGCATCATAGGGATCTTTTTCTACAAGTTCAAATCTAAGCTCCTTCTCAGTTAATTTTTGTCTGTTGCGTGCATTGTGCTTCCTGAAATAACTGAGGTTTCTTTCAGCAATCCGAGCTGCCAACTCACTAGCATCTGCTTCTTTCTCAGAGGAAATAATCTTCCCCAGACAGGAACGAATGGTACTCTGCAATTGTTCTTCAAGATATTGGGCTCTCTTTCGGTAGGTCTCCAGCTCTTTTATTGTATGGCTCATCTTTTCTTCGACTTTGGAAAGTTTCTCCTCTTGCTCCACACGGTAGTTTTCCTCCACTCTTAATTTCCTGTGCAGTTTCATCATATTTTCTTGATAGCGTTCCATCATGACTTTAAAGTTCTCCTGTAGGGTCTCATTCTCACTTTGCAGCTGTGCATTTTCTGACTGCAAGGATGCCTGTTCAGTCTGCAGACTTTTAAGGTGTTCTGTAAGGTCTTCTGTGGTTTTCTCCACTTCAGATGAGAAAGTACATTTTTGATTTCTTCCTCCTTCCAAGATTTCTAAGGAGGCCTTTAGCTTATCACCATAAACCAGGTTCCTCAAAGCTCCTTTGGACTCATCCTCCAAGTGAGCACCCATTTCGGGTTCACTCGTCTTTCCCAGTTCCAGGTGACCACCATACCTTTGGGCTCCCAGGCTTGGAGAAGATCTATCCTTCATCTTCAGCAAGCATTCACTCAGAGACTCCATGTGATTTTCTGTGTCCCTTAGAACTTGTTCTCCAGCTACTTTACAGTCCTCTAATATGATTTTTGCTTTATATTGGACACCTCCTTGTTCCCTCTGTGCTTCAGCTTCTCCTTGTATTGTTGGTCTCTGCGTTGGCGGAAGTAGGGATCCTTCATTCAAAACCTCTTTGATTGCCAGCTTCAGTTCTTCCTCATTCACTTGAAAGAGTCTCCAGTTTGTTTTAGCTTCAGCTATTTGTGATCTCAGGGATTCAGATTCACCTTGGAGGGACTGTATCCTTCTTGATAGATGCGCAATCGTTTCATCCTGTTGACCTTGTTGAGCCTTCTGTGCTTTGAGCTCTTCTTCTAGAAAGAGCATTTCAACGCCATGGCTGGATTCGGACCTATGCAGCTTTTCGTCGGTTGCCTCCAGCTGTTGTGCTTCTCTTGAACCCTTCTCAAACCTGCAATCCTTTAAAGATGATTCTAAGCCTTCATGTTCTTTTTCAACAAGGCTCACTTTTTCAAGAAGTCCACATTTTGCCTCAATAAGTCCAGCAAGATTTAGAGCCAGCCTTTTTTCTCTTCCCACGTAAAGCCTGCTACGAACCGACTGAAAACCTCTCCAGAAAAGTGAGAGAACAGCAAAAAATCCAAGAGCTGTACACACCACCAACTCCCAAGGAAAGCCATAAGGAAGATGGCCTGGCTTCATGTCTTCGGACAATGCTGCCACAACCCTGGGTGCTTCTTCCAGAACCACCCACTAGGATGGCTGAGAGGCAGACCTTGGCTCCTCCATCACGCCAAGACAGCTTTGGCTCTTGCCACCACAACCACAGCCTGCCCAGGCAGGCCAACACAGGCTGTGGACACTCAGGTGTTTGGTCAGGAACTCCAACCTGCACCAGGCAACGGAGCAGACCACTGTGATCCCGTTCAGGGGCTGAGCGTATGGTGGGTGGTGGGCGTATGGCGGTGGGAGCCATGATCAAAGGCTCCCAGGAGCCTTGTTGTGCTCAACTGCCCATCAGGGGAGTCTTGTCCGCTTCCCTACCCAGTGCATCCTCATGTGCCACAGGTTTAGGTCCCTCCCACTCCAGCCAGAGAGAATTCCTCTCCATGCCACCCACCCCTTGATTTGGTTTAGGCCAGGCCAAGGCGGGGTTAGTAGGAAGATTCCATCCAGTCATAATAACATTCAGTTTGATGTCACTCAAATTCTAAAGCTGACTAAACTGTTCAAACAGCTTTTATGGCCTCTATTGGTCTTTGTGTCCCTTGCCTTTTGTTTGAGTGACTCAGTCCTTTCCCTGCCCTTGTGCTCTCCCTATTTCCTACCTTCCTTGCTTCCTTCCTCCCTTCCTGGGTTTTCTCCTTTTCTTCTTCTTTCTTTTCTACCTCCCTGCATCCCTCCAACTTTGCCTTCCTCCCTTCCAACTTTCTCTCTCCCTTCCCTCTCTTTTCTTTTCTTGCAAGTGTTTGGGGTGAAAGTCCATGGCAGGCCAGCCCCAAGCTAGGCAAGGTCACTGCCACTGAGCTACAACATCCCCAGACCTGCTGCCACTTCCTATGCAAGTAACTTGAATTATCTCTAAAGAGAAACTCTCACATAGTCTACTTTCAAAGTAATTTCAGAAGAGTTGCTAACATGGGCATAAATCTGTTATGACAAGTCATTTGTGAAAAGCACGGCACAGCTAATGTTCCTCCAAAGAAGGAGTTGAAAACTTAATTGGTTTTCAGGTCAGCATTTCTAGACTAGTACAAACCCTCCTAATCCTGATCTCTCCTTAGTCCTATGATTTCTTTAAGTGTCCCCTTTGCTCCTGTTCATGGAGTCATGTGTACAGAAATTATACCTGGTTCTATTGAACTCTACTTAATTCTTTCTCACCACTGTGCTCCTTTTGCCAAGTCACTCCTCAACACTTACTGTAAACCTTTCAATTTTTTGTCCATTTTCATTTAAAAACTCTTTCAAAAATTGAACCATTTCGCATGCAGACACAGTCTTCTTGATCTGCTTTAATCCCCCACTACTGACATTGTAAGTTATTGAAATGTACACTTCCAGACCGTTTTCAGATTTTTGATTCCTGTATATCTATCTGTCTATCTATTTACAAACATAACATGGTATTCTGAAAGAATCGTTCTGCTTTTGGAGCTCTACACTGTGTTTTCCAGAAGCAGACCTATTACACAGAGATGAATCCATGTTACCTAGATTGAGTTCAAACCGGAATGTGCACTCTGATTCCCATTATATTGTTCTACCTACTAATGGACAGTTCAGTTATATCTGATGATATACAACTGATGTTTTATGATGGCAATTTAGGATTATTTAAAGGAGTGATTAGAAAACAGGTGAGACAGACTGATTAGATTCAGTATGTATGTTGGCTTTGTTTTTCTAGGCCTGAAGTTTTCACATTTCAATTAATTGTAGGTTATGTATCAGGCAGATTCTTCACTGGGCTTCAAATATGATAAAGTTGCTTCTTATTTTTAAGAAGGCCGTTGCAATCCTGCATTTATTTTACACCTCAGTGCTTGATTTACACAGAAGCACACACACACACACAGCACACACATCAACAAACACACAAACACATAATTAGAGCACATTTAACACTCAAATAAAGCTTTACCTACTAATTCATAACTAGGGTATTTTTTTAATAAGTATTGTGTCTTCGTCTCTACTGGGGAAACATGGTTCAATGTGAGTTCTCTGGTTTGTTGTAGGGCAGTGAACGTTCACTTGTTGGCAATGATATAGAAATGGGGAGTAAGAATTTAAAAGTTTTTACAGTAGGTAGGCAGAGTCAGAGTATGGAATCCAAGAATAAGAAATCGGGGTATTTCCTCTTTGTTTCCTCATTTCAAACTCCTAATAATTCATGTATATTTTCCAAAAGTCTCCCAGAAAACAAGGACTTGGTCAATCCACATATCAGTGAACCATAGCAGAATGCGATTCTGAATTTCATATAAACAGTCATAAAATCAAAAAGACAGGTGCTGTGGTTTTGGCTCAGCACTAGAGTGCTGGCTTCACACTTTCAAAGGTCCTGAGTTGGATCCCCAACACCATATGTGAAAGGAATGAATGAACCAATGCATGAGTGTATGATGAATGAATTAAAGGTATAAGGAGGAGGAGGAAGAGGAGGAGGAGGAGGAGAAATAGAAGAAGATGATGAGTAATTTGACAGAAGGGAAAAAGGGGAGGAGAGTGTGTTTAAAGTGTGGTTTCCAATTCCCAAACGTTATATTACAGCAGACGGGATAGAGAGAGAAGATGGGAGGGCAGGAGAGGGGGGATAGTAGAGGCCTGAAAAGGTAGCAATATACAACAGTTACTAACATGGCATTTTGTAAAAACGTGAATGTGTAAACAATGTGATTGTGCAATCTGTATATGGGGTCAAAATGGGAGTTCATAACTCACTTGAATCTAATGTAGGAAATATGGTATCTCAAGAGCTATGTAAGGTTTTAAGCAACCAATATAAAAAAGAGGTCTTCATTTTTCTTTGTAGTTGAGATCTCCTGTTTCCTTGACATGTTTAGTTGTGTTCTCTCCTTTAGTCCTCCCATGCTCTAGTTATTCTGATATGGAAAAACTAGCTGAAATGCCCAACCAGTCTCTAAATCAGTGACACTTTTTCATTAAGCCTAAAGTCACTTTACAATTGCTACAGTCATAGTAAATACACTTCTTTGTTGGGAGTTTAAAAGATATTTCCATCAGCTAGATTACAATTACCTAGAACTCCCATTTTTGTTTATGTAAGAGTGGCTTCATCAGATTAAATGGTGTTATCTGGAATTACATAAAATAGGAATAATTTAGTCATAAGATTCCTACGTAAACCACCTTTATTTACAAAATACTATCTTAAGAATTATTGTTTCATTGAGCTTCAATTGGAGCCAAAGTATAGTCAATTACTGAAGTAAAAGCAGTTACTTAAAAACTAAAAATGAGATATAAGTCAAATTACATTTGAAGAGAGAGCAACAGCATGAGGTTTCTTGTTTGGTTCTGGATGTTGAGTAACAGGCTCATTTGCAGGTGGAAGGAACCCTTGAGGCAACTCACTTGTACTTTCAGAATGGGGGTGAAGAGGGCTGAATTCCAGCTCTTGGGGGAAGATTTTGTGAGGAAAACCCCCTCCCTGCATAGACACTTCGCATTGGAAATGGAGTGGGTGGCGGGTCCTGTGGAAAATAATCTCCAGGTTCCCAGACAAGTTTCCTGGGAGAGGTGGAGGAAAAAAAAGGTCCTCTTCTCATGAACTGAAGCCTTGGGTCAACTGGAAACAAGGCACCTCTGATTGGAGGGAAAGGTACGAACACAGAGCCAGGGCCGGTTGCTTGGTTTTCAGCATGGAGAGGTGAATCAGGCACATCAGAGTCCAAAGGAGGCATATTTGGAATTCTGTGTTCTGCTGGTCCCGATGCTCTACCACAATTTGACTAAAACCTATCTTGCCTTTGTAGAAAGACGTGCATCAGAAGAATATGGTTGGCCTGGCGGAGGGATCATCAGCCTGCTGGCCTGTTCCCCTGGAGGAGAGAGGGGCCCAGTCTGAGAAGGTGCTCTCTGAAAATCAGTGAACTTATGACAGCTGGATTCTCTTCCTTTACTGCTAGTCGCATGGTCCAGAGGATTCTCCAGGGCCCCTTGACCCTCTTCCTCCTCCCACTGGAGTGAAAGGTGAGAGTGTGAGTGGACCACTCTTTTCAAAATGAGGAGGTCTCTTTTCAGATGAAGGGTGACCTATTGGTGAGGGCCCATTTAGAGAAGGCTTTCTGCCCATTGCTGAGTTGGAAACATCCAGTGCATCATAGGGATCTTTTTCTACAAGTTCAAATCTAAGCTCCTTCTCAGTTAATTTTTGTCTGTTGCGTGCATTGTGCTTCCTGAAATAACTGAGGTTTCTTTCAGCAATCCGAGCTGCCAACTCACTAGCATCTGCTTCTTTCTCAGAGGAAATAATCTTCCCCAGACAGGAACGAATGGTACTCTGCAATTGTTCTTCAAGATATTGGGCTCTCTTTCGGTAGGTCTCCAGCTCTTTTATTGTATGGCTCATCTTTTCTTCGACTTTGGAAAGTTTCTCCTCTTGCTCCACACGGTAGTTTTCCTCCACTCTTAATTTCCTGTGCAGTTTCATCATATTTTCTTGATAGCGTTCCATCATGACTTTAAAGTTCTCCTGTAGGGTCTCATTCTCACTTTGCAGCTGTGCATTTTCTGACTGCAAGGATGCCTGTTCAGTCTGCAGACTTTTAAGGTGTTCTGTAAGGTCTTCTGTGGTTTTCTCCACTTCAGATGAGAAAGTACATTTTTGATTTCTTCCTCCTTCCAAGATTTCTAAGGAGGCCTTTAGCTTATCACCATAAACCAGGTTCCTCAAAGCTCCTTTGGACTCATCCTCCAAGTGAGCACCCATTTCGGGTTCACTCGTCTTTCCCAGTTCCAGGTGACCACCATACCTTTGGGCTCCCAGGCTTGGAGAAGATCTATCCTTCATCTTCAGCAAGCATTCACTCAGAGACTCCATGTGATTTTCTGTGTCCCTTAGAACTTGTTCTCCAGCTACTTTACAGTTCTCTAATATGATTTTTGCTTTATATTGGACACCTCCTTGTTCCCTCTGTGCTTCAGCTTCTCCTTGTATTGTTGGTCTCTGCGTTGGCGGAAGTAGGGATCCTTCATTCAAAACCTCTTTGATTGCCAGCTTCAGTTCTTCCTCATTCACTTGAAAGGGTCTCCAGTTTGTTTTAGCTTCAGCTATTTGTGATCTCAGGGATTCAGATTCACCTTGGAGGGACTGTATCCTTCTTGATAGATGCGCCATCGTTTCATCCTGTTGACCTTGTTGAGCCTTCTGTGCTTTGAGCTCTTCTTCTAGAAAGAGCATTTCAACGCCATGGCTGGATTCGGACCTATGCAGCTTTTCGTCGGTTGCCTCCAGCTGTTGTGCTTCTCTTGAACCCTTCTCAAACCTGCAATCCTTTAAAGATGATTCTAAGCCTTCATGTTCTTTTTCAACAAGGCTCACTTTTTCAAGAAGTCCACATTTTGCCTCAATAAGTCCAGCAAGATTTAGAGCCAGCCTTTTTTCTCTTCCCACGTAAAGCCTGCTACGAACCGACTGAAAACCTCTCCAGAAAAGTGAGAGAACAGCAAAAAATCCAAGAGCTGTACACACCACCAACTCCCAAGGAAAGCCATAAGGAAGATGGCCTGGCTTCATGTCTTCGGACAATGCTGCCACAACCCTGGGTGCTTCTTCCAGAACCACCCACTAGGATGGCTGAGAGGCAGCCCTTGGCTCCTCCATCACGCCAAGACAGCTTTGGCTCTTGCCACCACAACCACAGCCTGCCCAGGCAGGCCAACACAGGCTGTGGACACTCAGGTGTTTGGTCAGGAACTCCAACCTGCACCAGGCAACGGAGCAGACCACTGTGATCCCGTTCAGGGGCTGAGCGTATGGTGGGTGGTGGGCGTATGGCGGTGGGAGCCATGATCAAAGGCTCCCAGGAGCCTTGTTGTGCTCAACTGCCCATCAGGGGAGTCTTGTCCGCTTCCCTACCCAGTGCATCCTCATGTGCCACAGGTTTAGGTCCCTCCCACTCCAGCCAGAGAGAATTCCTCTCCATGCCACCCACCCCTTGATTTGGTTTAGGCCAGGCCAAGGCGGGGTTAGTAGGAAGATTCCATCCAGTCATAATAACATTCAGTTTGATGTCACTCAAATTCTAAAGCTGACTAAACTGTTCAAACAGCTTTTATGGCCTCTATTGGTCTTTGTGTCCCTTGCCTTTTGTTTGAGTGACTCAGTCCTTTCCCTGCCCTTGTGCTCTCCCTATTTCCTACCTTCCTTGCTTCCTTCCTCCCTTCCTGGGTTTTCTCCTTTTCTTCTTCTTTCTTTTCTACCTCCCTGCATCCCTCCAACTTTGCCTTCCTCCCTTCCAACTTTCTCTCTCCCTTCCCTCTCTTTTCTTTTCTTGCAAGTGTTTGGGGTGAAAGTCCATGGCAGGCCAGCCCCAAGCTAGGCAAGGTCACTGCCACTGAGCTACAACATCCCCAGACCTGCTGCCACTTCCTATGCAAGTAACTTGAATTATCTCTAAAGAGAAACTCTCACATAGTCTACTTTCAAAGTAATTTCAGAAGAGTTGCTAACATGGGCATAAATCAGTTATGACAAGTCATTTGTGAAAAGCACGGCACAGCTAATGTTCCTCCAAAGAAGGAGTTGAAAACTTAATTGGTTTTCAGGTCAGCATTTCTAGACTAGTACAAACCCTCCTAATCCTGATCTCTCCTTAGTCCTATGATTTCTTTAAGTGTCCCCTTTGCTCCTGTTCATGGAGTCATGTGTACAGAAATTATACCTGGTTCTATTGAACTCTACTTAATTCTTTCTCACCACTGTGCTCCTTTTGCCAAGTCACTCCTCAACACTTACTGTAAACCTTTCAATTTTTTGTCCATTTTCATTTAAAAACTCTTTCAAAAATTGAACCATTTCGCATGCAGACACAGTCTTCTTGATCTGCTTTAATCCCCCACTACTGACATTGTAAGTTATTGAAATGTACACTTCCAGACCGTTTTCAGATTTTTGATTCCTGTATATCTATCTGTCTATCTATTTACAAACATAACATGGTATTCTGAAAGAATCGTTCTGCTTTTGGAGCTCTACACTGTGTTTTCCAGAAGCAGACCTATTACACAGAGATGAATCCATGTTACCTAGATTGAGTTCAAACCGGAATGTGCACTCTGATTCCCATTATATTGTTCTACCTACTAATGGACAGTTCAGTTATATCTGATGATATACAACTGATGTTTTATGATGGCAATTTAGGATTATTTAAAGGAGTGATTAGAAAACAGGTGAGACAGACTGATTAGATTCAGTATGTATGTTGGCTTTGTTTTTCTAGGCCTGAAGTTTTCACATTTCAATTAATTGTAGGTTATGTATCAGGCAGATTCTTCACTGGGCTTCAAATATGATAAAGTTGCTTCTTATTTTTAAGAAGGCCGTTGCAATCCTGCATTTATTTTACACCTCAGTGCTTGATTTACACAGAAGCACACACACACACACAGCACACACATCAACAAACACACAAACACATAATTAGAGCACATTTAACACTCAAATAAAGCTTTACCTACTAATTCATAACTAGGGTATTTTTTTAATAAGTATTGTGTCTTCGTCTCTACTGGGGAAACATGGTTCAATGTGAGTTCTCTGGTTTGTTGTAGGGCAGTGAACGTTCACTTGTTGGCAATGATATAGAAATGGGGAGTAAGAGTTTAAAAGTTTTTACAGTAGGTAGGCAGAGTCAGAGTATGGAATCCAAGAATAAGAAATCGGGGTATTTCCTCTTTGTTTCTTCATTTCAAACTCCTAATAATTCATGTATATTTTCCAAAAGTCTCCCAGAAAACAAGGACTTGGTCAATCCACATATCAGTGAACCATAGCAGAATGCGATTCTGAATTTCATATAAACAGTCATAAAATCAAAAAGACAGGTGCTGTGGTTTTGGCTCAGCACTAGAGTGCTGGCTTCACACTTTCAAAGGTCCTGAGTTGGATCCCCAACACCATATGTGAAAGGAATGAATGAACCAATGCATGAGTGTATGATGAATGAATTAAAGGTATAAGGAGGAGGAGGAAGAGGAGGAGGAGGAGGAGAAATAGAAGAAGATGATGAGTAATTTGACAGAAGGGAAAAAGGGGAGGAGAGTGTGTTTAAAGTGTGGTTTCCAATTCCCAAACGTTATATTACAGCAGACGGGATAGAGAGAGAAGATGGGAGGGCAGGAGAGGGGGGATAGTAGAGGCCTGAAAAGGTAGCAATATACAACAGTTACTAACATGGCATTTTGTAAAAACGTGAATGTGTAAACAATGTGATTGTGCAATCTGTATATGGGGTCAAAATGGGAGTTCATAACTCACTTGAATCTAATGTAGGAAATATGGTATCTCAAGAGCTATGTAAGGTTTTAAGCAACCAATATAAAAAAGAGGTCTTCATTTTTCTTTGTAGTTGAGATCTCCTGTTTCCTTGACATGTTTAGTTGTGTTCTCTCCTTTAGTCCTCCCATGCTCTAGTTATTCTGATATGGAAAAACTAGCTGAAATGCCCAACCAGTCTCTAAATCAGTGACACTTTTTCATTAAGCCTAAAGTCACTTTACAATGCTACAGTCATAGTAAATACACTTCTTTGTTGGGAGTTTAAAAGATATTTCCATCAGCTAGATTACAATTACCTAGAACTCCCATTTTTGCTTATGTAAGAGTGGCTTCATCAGATTAAATGGTGTTATCTGGAATTACATAAAATAGGAATAATTTAGTCATAAGATTCCTACGTAAACCAGCTTTATTTACAAAATACTATCTTAAGAATTATTGTTTCATTGAGCTTCAATTGGAGCCAAAGTATAGTCAATTACTGAAGTAAAAGCAGTTACTTAAAAACTAAAAATGAGGTATAAGTCAAATTACATTTGAAGAGAGAGCAACAGCATGAGGTTTCTTGTTTGGTTCTGGATGTTGAGTAACAGGCTCATTTGCAGGTGGAAGGAACCCTTGAGGCAACTCACTTGTACTTTCAGAATGGGGGTGAAGAGGGCTGAATTCCAGCTCTTGGGGGAAGATTTTGTGAGGAAAACCCCCTCCCTGCATAGACACTTCGCATTGGAAATGGAGTGGGTGGCGGGTCAGGTGAAAATAATCTCCAGGTTCCCAGACAAGTTTCCTGGGAGAGGTGGAGGAAAAAAAAGGTCCTCTTCTCATGAACTGACTCCTTGGGTCAACTGGAAACAAGGCACCTCTGACTGGAGGGAAAGGTGCCAACACAGAGTCAGAGCCGGTTGCTTGGTTTTCAGCATGGAGAGGTGAATCAGGCACATCAGAGTCCAAAGGAGGCATATTAGGAATTCTGTGTTCTGCTGGTCCCGATGCTCTACCACAATTTGAGTAAAACCTATCTTGCCTTTGTAGAGGAAGACGTGCATCAGAAGAATATGGTTGGCCTGGCGGAGGGATCATCAGCCTGCTGGCCTGTTCCCCTGGAGGAGAGAGGGGCCCAGTCTGAGAAGGTGCTCTCTGAAAATCAGTGAACTTATGACAGCTGGATTCTCTTCCTTTACTGCTAGTCGCATGGTCCAGAGGATTCTCCAGGGCCCCTTGACCCTCTTCCTCCTCCCACTGGAGTGAAAGGTGAGAGTGTGAGTGGACCACTCTTTTCAAAATGAGGAGGTCTCCTTTCAGATGAAGGGTGACCTATTGGTTAGGGCCCATTTAGAGAAGGCTTTCTGCCCATTGCTGAGTTGGAAACATCCAGTGCATCATAGGGATCTTTTTCTACAAGTTCAAATCTAAGCTCCTTCTCAGTTAATTTTTGTCTGTTGCATGCATTGTGCTTCCTGAAATAACTGAGGTTTCTTTCAGCAATCCGAGCTGCCAACTCACTAGCATCTGCTTCTTTCTCAGAGGAAATAATCTTCCCCAGACAGGAACGAATGGTACTCTGCAATTGTTCTTCAAGATATTGGGCTCTCTTTCGGTAGGTCTCCAGCTCTTTTATTGTATGGCTCATCTTTTCTTCGACTTTGGAAAGTTTCTCCTCTTGCTCCACACGGTAGTTTTCCTCCACTCTTAATTTCCTGTGCAGTTTCATCATATTTTCTTGATAGCGTTCCATCATGACTTTAAAGTTCTCCTGTAGGGTCTCATTGTCACTTTGCAGCTGTGCATTTTCTGACTGCAAGGATGCCTGTTCAGTCTGCAGACTTTTAAGGTGTTCTGTAAGGTCTTCTGTGGTTTTCTCCACTTCAGATGAGAAAGTACATTTTTGATTTCTTCCTCCTTCCAAGATTTCTAAGGAGGCCTTTAGCTTATCACCATAAACCAGGTTCCTCAAAGCTCCTTTGGACTCATCCTCCAAGTGAGCACCCATTTCGGGTTCACTCGTCTTTCCCAGTTCCAGGTGACCACCATACCTTTGGGCTCCCAGGCTTGGAGAAGATCTATCCTTCATCTTCAGCAAGCATTCACTCAGAGACTCCATGTGATTTTCTGTGTCCCTTAGAACTTGTTCTCCAGCTACTTTACAGTCCTCTAATATGATTTTTGCTTTATATTGGACACCTCCTTGTTCCCTCTGTGCTTCAGCTTCTCCTTGTATTGTTGGTCTCTGCGTTGGCGGAAGTAGGGATCCTTCATTCAAAACCTCTTTGATTGCCAGCTTCAGTTCTTCCTCATTCACTTGAAAGAGTCTCCAGTTTGTTTTAGCTTCAGCTATTTGTGATCTCAGGGATTCAGATTCACCTTGGAGGGACTGTATCCTTCTTGATAGATGCGCCATCGTTTCATCCTGTTGACCTTGTTGAGCCTTCTGTGCTTTGAGCTCTTCTTCTAGAAAGAGCATTTCAATGCCATGGCTGGATTCGGACCCATGCAGCTTTTCGTTAGTTGCCTCCAGCTGTTGTGCTTCTCTTGAACCCTTCTCAAACCTGCAATCCTTTAAAGATGATTCTAAGCATTCATGTTCTTTTTCAACAAGGCTCACTTTTTCAAGAAGTCCACATTTTGCCTCAATAAGTCCAGCAAAATTTAGAGCCAGCCTTTTTTCTCTTCCCACGTAAAGCCTGCTACGAACCGACTGAAAACCTCTCCAGAAAAGTGAGAGAACAGCAAAAAATCCAAGAGCTGTACACACCACCAACACCCAAGGAAAGCCATAAGGAAGATGGCCTGGCTTCAAGTCTTCGGACAATGCTGCCACAACCCTGGGTGCTTCTTCCAGAACCACCCACTAGGATGGCTGAGAGGCAGCCCTTGGCTCCTCCATCACGCCAAGACAGGTTTGGCTCTTGCAACCACAACCTCAGCCTGCCCAGGCAGGCCAACACAGGCTGTGGACACTGAGGTGTTTGGTCAGGAACTCCAACCTGCACCAGGCAACGGAGCAGACCACTGTGATCCCCTTCAGGGGCTGAGCGTATGGTGGGTGGTGGGCGTATGGCGGTGGGAGCCATGATCCAAGACTCCCAGGAGCCTTGTTGTGCTCAACTGCCCATCAGGGGAGTCTTGTCCGCTTCCGTACCCAGTGCATCCTCATGTGCCACAGGTTTAGGTCCCTCCCACTCCAGCCAGAGAGAATTCCTCTCCATGCCACCCACCCCTTGATTTGGTTTAGGCCAAGCCAAGGTGGGGTTAGTAGGAAGATTCCATCCAGTCATAATAACATTCAGTTTGATGTCACTCAAATTCTAAAGCTGACTAAACTGTTCAAACAGCTTTTATGGCCTATATTGGTCTTTGTGTCCCTTGCCTTTTGTTTGAGTGACTCAGTCCTTTCCCTGCCCTTGTGTTTCTCTATTTCCTACCTTCCTTGCTTTCTTCCTCCCTTCCTGGGTTTTCTCCTTTTCTTCTTCTTTCTTTTCTACCTCCCTGCATCCCTCCAAATTTGCCTTCCTCCCTTCCAACTTTCTCTCTCCCTTCCCTCCCTTTTCTTTTCTTGCAAGTGTTTGGGGTGAAAGTCCATGGCAGGCCAGCCCCAAGCTAGGCAAGGTCACTGCCACTGAGCTACAACATCCCCAGACCTGCTGCCACTTCCTATGCAAGTAACTTGAATTATCTCTAAAGAGAAACTCTCACATAGTCTACTTTCAAAGTAATTTCAGAAGAGTTGCTAACATGGGCATAAATCAGTTATGACAAGTCATTTTTGAAAAGCACGGCACAGCTAATGTTCCTCCAAAGAAGGAGTTGAAAACTTAATTGGTTTTCAGGTCAGCATTTCTAGACTAGTACAAACCCTCCTAATCCTGATCTCTCCTGAGTCCTATGATTTCTTTAAGTGTCCCCTTTGCTCCTGTTCATGGAGTCATGTGTACAGAAATTATACCTGGTTCTATTGAGCTCTACTTAATTCTTTCTCACCTCTGTGCTCCTTTTGCCAAGTCACTCCTCAACACTTACTGTAAACCTTTCAATTTTTTGTCCATTTTCATTTAAAAACTCTTTCAAAAATTGAACCATTTCGCATGCAGACACAGTCTTCTTGATCTGCTTTAATCCCCCACTACTGACATTGTAAGTTATTGAAATGTACACTTCCAGACCGTTTTCAGATTTTTGATTCCTGTATATCTATCTGTCTATCTATTTACAAACATAACATGGTATTCTGAAAGAATCGTTCTGCTTTTGGTGCTCTACATTGTGTTTTCCAGAAGCAGACCTATTACACAGAGATGAATCCATGTTACCTAGATTGAGTTCAAACCGGAATGTGCACTCTGATTCCCATTATATTGTTCTACCTACTAATGGACAGTTCAGTTATATCTGATGATATACAACTGATGTTTTATGATGGCAATTTAGGATTATTTAATTGAGTGATTAGAAAACAGGTGAGACAGACTGATTAGATTCAGTATGTATGTTGGCTTTGTTTTTCTAGGCCTGAAGTTTTCACATTTCAATTAATTGTAGGTTAAGTATCAGGCAGATTCTTCACTGGGCTTCAAATATGATAAAGTTGCTTCTTATTTTTAAGAAGGCCGTTGCAATCCTGCATTTATTTTACACCTCAGTGCTTGATTTACACAGAAGCACACACACACACACAGCACACACATCAACAAACACACAAACACATAATTAGAGCACATTTAACACTCAAATAAAGCTTTACCTACTAATTCATAACTAGGGTATTTTTTTAATAAGTATTGTGTCTTCGTCTCTACTGGGGAAACATGGTTCAATGTGAGTTCTCTGGTTTGTTGTAGGGCAGTGAACGTTCACTTGTTGGCAATGATATAGAAATAGGGAGTAAGAGTTTAAAAGTTTTTACAGTAGGTAGGCAGAGTCAGAGTATGGAATCCAAGAATAAGAAATCGGGGTATTTCCTCTTTGTTTCTTCATTTCAAACTCCTAATAATTCATGTATATTTTCCAAAAGTCTCCCAGAAAACAAGGACTAGGTCAATCCACATATCAGTGAACCATAGCAGAATGGGATTCTGAATTTCATATAAACAGTCATAAAATCAAAAAGACAGGTGCTGTGGTTTTGGCTCAGCACTAGAGTGCTGGCTTCACACTTTCAAAGGTCCTGAGTTGGATCCCCAACACCATATGTGAAAGGAATGAATGAACCAATGCATGAGTGTATGATGAATGAATTAAAGGTATAAGGAGGAAGAGGAGGAGGAGGAGGAGAAATAGAAGAAGATGATGAGTAATTTGACAGAAGGGAAAAAGGGGAGGAGAGTGAGTTTAAAGTGTGGTTTCCAATTCCCAAACGTTAAATTACAGCAGACGGGATAGAGAGAGAAGATGGGAGGGCAGGAGAGGGGGGATAGTTGAGGCTAGAAAAGGTAGCAGTATACAACAGTTACTAACATGGCATTTTGTAAAACGTGAATGTGTAAACAATGTGATTGTGCAATCTGTATATGGGGTCAAAATGGGAGTTCATAACTCACTTGAATCTAATGTAGGAAATATGGTATCTCAAGAGCTATGTAAGGTTTTAAGCAACCAATATAAAAAAGAGATCTTCATTTTTCTTTGTAGTTGAGATCTCCTGTTTCCTTGACATGTTTAGTTGTGTTCTCTCCTTTAGTCCTCCCATGCTCTAGTTATTCTGATATGGAAAACTAGCTGAAATGCGCAACCAGTCTCTAAATCAGTGACACTTTTTCATTAAGCCTAAAGTCACTTTACAATTGCTACAGTCATACTAAATACACTTCTTTGTTGGGAGTTTAAAAGATATTTCCATCAGCTAGATGACAAGTACCTAGAACTCCCATTCTTGTTTATGTAAGAGTGGCTTCATCAGATTAAATGCTGTTCTCTGGAATAACATAAAATAGGAATAATTTACTCATAAGATTCTTACGTAAACCACCTTTATTTACAAAATACTATCTTAAGAATTATTGTTTCATTGAGCTTCAATTGGAGCCAAAGTATAGTCAATTACTGAACTAAAAGCAGTTACTTAAAAACTAAAAATGAGAGATAAGTCAAATTACATTTGAAGAGAGAGCAACAGCATGAGTTTTCTTGTTTGGTTCTGGATGTTGAGTAACAGGCTCATTTGCAGGTGGAAGGAACCCTTCAGGCAACTCACTTGTACTTTAGGAATGGGGGTGAAGAGGGCTGAATTCCAGCTCTTGGGGGAAGATTTTGTGAGGAAAACCCCCTCCCTGCATAGACACTTCTCATTGGAAATGGAGTGGGTGGCGGGTTAGGTGGAAAATAATCTCCAGGTTCCCAGACAAGTTTCCTGGGAGAGGTGGAGGAAAAAAAAGGTCCTCTTCTCATGAACTGACTCCTTGGGTCAACTGGAAACAAGGCACCTCTGACTGGAGGGAAAGGTGCCAACACAGAGTCAGAGCCGGTTGCTTGGTTTTCAGCATGGAGAGGTGAATCAGGCACATCAGAGTCCAAAGGAGGCATATTAGGAATTCTGTGTTCTGCTGGTCCCGATGCTCTACCACAATTTGAGTAAAACCTATCTTGCCTTTGTAGAGGAAGACGTGCATTAGAAGAATATGGTTGGCCTGGCGGAGGGATCATCAGCCTGCTGGCCTGTTCCCCTGGAGGAGAGAGGGGCCCAGTCTGAGAAGGTGCTCTCTGAAAATCAGTGAACTTATGACAGCTGGATTCTCTTCCTTTACTGCTAGTCGCATGGTCCAGACGATTCTCCAGGGCCCCTTGACCCTCTTCCTCCTCCCACTGGAGTGAAAGGTGAGAGTGTGAGTGGACCACTCTTTTCAAAATGAGGAGGTCTCCTTTCAGATGAAGGGTGACCTATTGGTGAGGGCCCATTTAGAGAAGGCTTTCTGCCCATTGCTGAGTTGGAAACATCCAGTGCATCATAGGGATCTTTTTCTACAAGTTCAAATCTAAGCTCCTTCTCAGTTAATTTTTGTCTGTTGCGTGCATTGTGCTTCCTGAAATAACTGAGGTTTCTTTCAGCAATCCGAGCTGCCAACTCACTAGCATCTGCTTCTTTCTCAGAGGAAATAATCTTCCCCAGACAGGAACGAATGGTACTCTGCAATTGTTCTTCAAGATATTGGGCTCTCTTTCGGTAGGTCTCCAGCTCTTTTATTGTATGGCTCATCTTTTCTTCGACTTTGGAAAGTTTCTCCTCTTGCTCCACACGGTAGTTTTCCTCCACTCTTAATTTCCTGTGCAGTTTCATCATATTTTCTTGATAGCGTTCCATCATGACTTTAAAGTTCTCCTGTAGGGTCTCATTCTCACTTTGCAGCTGTGCATTTTCTGACTGCAAGGATGCCTGTTCAGTCTGCAGACTTTTAAGGTGTTCTGTAAGGTCTTCTGTGGTTTTCTCCACTTCAGATGAGAAAGTACATTTTTGATTTCTTCCTCCTTCCAAGATTTCTAAGGAGGCCTTTAGCTTATCACCATAAACCAGGTTCCTCAAAGCTCCTTTGGACTCATCCTCCAAGTGAGCACCCATTTCGGGTTCACTCGTCTTTCCCAGTTCCAGGTGACCACCATACCTTTGGGCTCCCAGGCTTGGAGAAGATCTATCCTTCATCTTCAGCAAGCATTCACTCAGAGACTCCATGTGATTTTCTGTGTCCCTTAGAACTTGTTCTCCAGCTACTTTACAGTCCTCTAAAATGATTTTTGCTTTATATTGGACACCTCCTTGTTCCCTCTGTGCTTCAGCTTCTCCTTGTATTGTTGGTCTCTGCGTTGGCGGAAGTAGGGATCCTTCATTCAAAACCTCTTTGATTGCCAGCTTCAGTTCTTCCTCATTCACTTGAAAGAGTCTCCAGTTTGTTTTAGCTTCAGCTATTTGTGATCTCAGGGATTCAGATTCACCTTGGAGGGACTGTATCCTTCTTGATAGATGCGCCATCGTTTCATCCTGTTGACCTTGTTGAGCCTTCTGTGCTTTGAGCTCTTCTTCTAGAAAGAGCATTTCAACGCCATGGCTGGATTCGGACCTATGCAGCTTTTCGTCGGTTGCCTCCAGCTGTTGTGCTTCTCTTGAACCCTTCTCAAACCTGCAATCCTTTAAAGATGATTCTAAGCCTTCATGTTCTTTTTCAACAAGGCTCACTTTTTCAAGAAGTCCACATTTTGCCTCAATAAGTCCAGCAAGATTTAGAGCCAGCCTTTTTTCTCTTCCCACGTAAAGCCTGCTACGAACCGACTGAAAACCTCTCCAGAAAAGTGAGAGAACAGCAAAAAATCCAAGAGCTGTACACACCACCAACTCCCAAGGAAAGCCATAAGGAAGATGGCCTGGCTTCATGTCTTCGGACAATGCTGCCACAACCCTGGGTGCTTCTTCCAGAACGACCCACTAGGATGGCTGAGAGGCAGCCCTTGGCTCCTCCATCACGCCAAGACAGCTTTGGCTCTTGCCACCACAACCACAGCCTGCCCAGGCAGGCCAACACAGGCTGTGGACACTCAGGTGTTTGGTCAGGAACTCCAACCTGCACCAGGCAACGGAGCAGACCACTGTGATCCCGTTCAGGGGCTGAGCGTATGGTGGGTGGTGGGCGTATGGCGGTGGGAGCAATGATCAAAGGCTCCCAGGAGCCTTGTTGTGCTCAACTGCCCATCAGGGGAGTCTTGTCCGCTTCCCTACCCAGTGCATCCTCATGTGCCACAGGTTTAGGTCCCTCCCACTCCAGCCAGAGAGAATTCCTCTCCATGCCACCCACCCCTTGATTTGGTTTAGGCCAGGCCAAGGCGGGGTTAGTAGGAAGATTCCATCCAGTCATAATAACATTCAGTTTGATGTCACTCAAATTCTAAAGCTGACTAAACTGTTCAAACAGCTTTTATGGCCTCTATTGGTCTTTGTGTCCCTTGCCTTTTGTTTGAGTGACTCAGTCCTTTCCCTGCCCTTGTGCTCTCCCTATTTCCTACCTTCCTTGCTTCCTTCCTCCCTTCCTGGGTTTTCTCCTTTCCTTCTTCCTTCTTTTCTACCTCCCTGCATCCCTCCAACTTTGCCTTCCTCCCTTCCAACTTTCTCTCTCCCTTCCCTCCCTTTACTATTCTTGCAAGTATTTGGAGTGAACGTACATGGCAGGCCAGCCCCAAGCTAGGCAAGGTCACTGCCACTGAGCTACAACATCCCCAGACCTGCTGCCACTTCCTATGCAAGTAACTTGAATTATCTCTAAAGAGAAACTCTCACATTAGTCTACTTTCAAAGTAATTTCAGAAGAGTTGCTAACATGGGCATAAATCAGTTATGACAAGTCATTTTTGAAAAGCACGGCACAGATAAGGTTCCTCCAAAGAAGGAGTTGTAAACTTAATTGGTTTTCAGGTCAGCATTTCTAGACTAGTACAAACCCTCCTAATCCTGATCTCTCCTTAGTCCTATGATTTCTTTAAGTGTCCCTTTTGCTCCTGTTCATGGAGTCATGTGTACAGAAATTATACCTGGTTCTATTGAACTCTACTTAATTCTTTCTCACCTCTGTGCTCCTTTTGCCAAGTCACTCCTCAACACTTACTGTAACCCTTTCAATTTTTTGTCCATTTTCATTTAAAAAACTCTTTCAAAAATGGAACCATTTCGCATGCAGACACAGTCTTCTTGATCTGCTATTAATCCCCCACTACTGACATTGTAAGTTATTGAAATGTACACTTCCAGACCGTTTTCAGATTTTTGATTCCTGTCTATCTATCTGTCTATCTATTTACAAACGTAACATGGTATTCTGAAAGAATGGTTCTGATTTTGGAGCTCTACAATGTGTTTTCCAGAAGCAGGCCTATTACACAGAGATGAATCCATGTTACCTCGATTGAGTTCAAACCGGAATGTGCACTCTGATTCCCATTATATTGTTCTACCTACTAATGGACAGTTCAGTTATCACCAGACCTCACCACCTCCCCTATTGTGTAAAACCCTTGTGAAGAGACATGTAGATGCCTTTATGAACATATTGATAATTTTTCATGGCAGTGTTTTCCAAAAACCAGTTAGTAAAATCAATTTATTCCTTTGCAGCCTGAAATTACCTTCATTCCAGTTTACTGGTATAAGAACTGCAGTATATCAGCAACCATTCTCCAATAGTAGTTCAGGCAGAAGTCATCCTGATAACAAGCAGTGCCGGATCCTCCATGTATTTTAAACAGTCCATGACGGGGGACATCCGTCCACTCGTTTAGAACAACTGATGTTTTATGCTGGCAATTTAGGTTTATTTAAAGGAGTGATTAGAAAACAGGTGAGACAGACTGATTAGATTCAGTATGTATGTTGGCTTTGTTTTTCTAGGCCTGAAGTTTTCACATTTCAATTAATTGTAGGTTAAGTATCAGGCAGATTCTTCAGTGGGCTTCAAATGTGATAAAGTTGCTTCTTATTTTTAAGAAGGCCGTTGCAATCCTGCATTTATTTTACAACTCAGTGCTTGTTTTACACACAAGCACACACACCCACACACCACACACATCAACACACACACAAACACATAATTAGAGCACATTTAACACTCAAATAAAGCTTTACCTACTAATTCATAACTAGGGTATTTTTTTAATAAGTATTGTGTCTTGGTCTCTACTGGGGAAACATGGTTCAATGTGAGTTCTCTGGTTTGTTGTAGGGCAGTGAACGTTCACTTGTTGGCAATGATATAGAAATGGGGAGTAAGAGTTTAAAAGTTTTTACAGTAGGTAGGCAGAGTCAGAGTATGGAATCCAAGAATAAGAAATCGGGGAATTTCCTCTTTGTTTCTTCATTTCAACCTCCTAATAATTCATGTATATTTTCCAAAAGTCTCCCAGAAAACAAGGACTAGGTCAATCCACATATCAGTGAACCATAGCAGAATGCGATTCTGATTTTCATATAAACAGTCATAAAATCAAAAAGACAGGTGCTGGGGTTTTGGCTCAGCACAAGAGTGCTGGCTTCACACTTTCAAAGGTCCTGAGTTGGATCCCCAACACCATATGTGAAAGGAATGAATGAACCAATGCATGAGTGTATGATGAATGAATAAAAGGTATGAGGAGGAGGAGGAAGAGGAGGAGGAGGAGGAGAAATAGAAGAAGATGATGAGTAATTTGACAGAAGGGAAAAAGGGGAGGAGAGTGAGTTTAAAGTGTGGTTTCCAATTCCCAAACGTTAAATTACAGCAGACGGGATAGAGAGAGAAGATGGGAGGGCAGGAGATTGGAGATAGTAGAGGCTAGAAAAGGTAGCAGTATACAACAGTTACTAACATGGCATTTTGTAAAAACGTGGATGTGTAAACAATGTGATTGTGCAATCTGTATATGGGGTCAAAATGGGAGTTCATAACTCACTTGAATCTAATGTAGGAAATATGGTATCTCAAGAGCTATGTAAGGTTTTAAGCAACCAATATAAAAAAGAGGTCTTCATTTTTCTTTGTAGTTGATATCTCCTGTTTCCTTGACATGATTAGTTGTGTTCTCTCCTTTAGTCCTCCCAAGCTCTAGTTATTCTGATATGGAAAAACTAGCTGAAATGCCCAACCAGTCTCTAAATCAGTGACACTTTTTCATTAAGCCTAAAGTCACTTTACAATTGCTACAGTCATACTAAATACACTTCTTTGTTGGGAGTTTAAAAGATATTTACATCAGCTAGATTACAAGGACCTAGAACTCCCATTCTTGTTTATGTAAGAGTGGCTTCATCAGATTAAATGCTGTTCTCTGGAATAACATAAAATAGGAATAATTTACTCATAAGATTCTTACGTAAACCATCTTTATTTACAAAATACTATCTTAAGAATTATTGTTTCATTAAGTTTCAATTGGAGCCAAAGTATAGTCAATTACTGAACTAAAAGCAGTTACTTAAAAAGTAAAAATGAGAGATAAATGAAATTACATTTGAAGAGAGAGCAACAGCATGAGGTTTCTTGTTTGGTTCTGGATGTTGAGTAACAGGCTCATTTGCAGGTGGAAGGAACCCTTGAGGCAACTCACTTGTACTTTCAGAATGGGGGTGAAGAGGGCTGAATTCCAGCTCTTGGGGGAAGATTTTGTGAGGAAAACCTCCTCCCTGCATAGACACTTCGCATTGGAAATGGCGTGGGTGGCGGGTCAGGTGGAAAATAATCTCCAGGTTCCCAGTCAAGTTTCCTGGGAGAGGTGGAGGAAAAAAAAGGTCCTCTTCTCATGAACTGACTCCTTGGGTCAACTGGAAACAAGGCACCTCTGACTGGAGGGAAAGGTGCCAACACAGAGTCAGAGCCGGTTGCTTGGTTTTCAGCATGGAGAGGTGAATCAGGCACATCAGAGTCCAAAGGAGGCATATTAGGAATTCTGTGTTCTGCTGGTCCCGATGCTCTACCACAATTTGACTAAAACCTATCTTGCCTTTGTAGAGGAAGACGTGCATCAGAAGAATATGGTTGGCCTGGCGGAGGGATCATCAGCCTGCTGGCCTGTTCCCCTGGAGGAGAGAGGGGCCCAGTCTGAGAAGGTGCTCTCTGAATATCAGTGAACTTATGACAGCTGGATTCTCTTCCTTAACTGCTAGTCGCATGGTCCAGAGGATTCTCCAGGGCCCCTTGACCCTCTTCCTCCTCCCACTGGAGTGAAAGGTGAGAGTGTGAGTGGACCACTCTTTTCAAAATGAGGAGGTCTCCTTTCAGATGAAGGGTGACCTATTGGTGAGGGCCCATTTGGAGAAGGCTTTCTGCCCATTGCTGAGTTGGAAACATCCAGTGCATCATAGGGATCTTTTTCTACAAGTTCAAATCTAAGCTCCTTCTCAGTTAATTTTTGTCTGTTGCGTGCATTTTGCTTCCTGAAATAACTGAGGTTTCTTTCAGCAATCCGAGCTGCCAACTCACTAGCATCTGCTTCTTTCTCAGAGGAAATAATCTTCCCCAGACAGGAACGAATGGTACTCTGCAATTGTTCTTCAAGATATTGGGCTCTCTTTCGGTAGGTCTCCAGCTCTTTTATTGTATGGCTCATCTTTTCTTCGACTTTGGAAAGTTTCTCCTCTTGCTCCACACGGTAGTTTTCCTCCACTCTAAATTTCCTGTGCAGTTTCATCATATTTTCTTGATAGCGTTCCATCATGACTTTAAAGTTCTCCTGTAGGGTCTCAATCTCACTTTGCAGCTGTGCATTTTCTGACTGCAAGGATGCCTGTTCAGTCTGCAGACTTTTAAGGTGTTCTGTAAGGTCTTCTGTGGTTTTCTCCACTTCAGATGAGAAAGTACATTTTTGATTTCTTCCTCCTTCCAAGATTTCTAAGGAGGCCTTTAGCTTATCACCATAAACCAGGTTCCTCAAAGCTCCTTTGGACTCATCCTCCAAGTGAGCACCAATTTCGGGTTCACTCGTCTTTCCCAGTTCCAGGTGACCACCATCCCTTTGGGCTCACAGGCTTGGAGAAGATCTATCCTTCATCTTCAGCAAGCATTCACTCAGAGACTCCATGTGATTTTCTGTGTCCCTTAGAACTTGTTCTCCAGCTACTTTAGAGTCCTCTAATATGATTTTTGCTTTATATTGGACACCTCCTTGTTCCCTCTGTGCTTCAGCTTCTCCTTGTATTGTTGGTCTCTGCGTTGGCGGAAGTAGGGATCCTTCATTCAAAACCTCTTTGATTGCCAGCTTCAGTTCTTCCTCATTCACTTGAAAGAGTCTCCAGTTTGTTTTAGCTTCAGCTATTTGTGATCTCAGGGATTCAGATTCACCTTGGAGGGACTGTATCCTTCTTGATAGATGCGCCATCGTTTCATCCTGTTGACCTTGTTGAGCCTTCTGTGCTTTGAGCTCTTCTTCTAGAAAGAGCATTTCAATGCCATGGCTGGATTCGGACCTATGCAGCTTTTCGTCGGTTGCCTCCAGCTGTTGTGCTTCTCTTGAACCCTTCTCAAACCTGCAATCCTTTAAAGATGATTCTAAGCCTTCATGTTCTTTTTCAACAAGGCTCACTTTTTCAAGAAGTCCACATTTTGCCTCAATAAGTCCAGCAAGATTTAGAGCCAGCCTTTTTTCTCTTCCCACGTAAAGCCTGCTACGAACCGACTGAAAACCTCTCCAGAAAAGTGAGAGAACAGCAAAAAATCCAAGAGCTGTACACACCACCAACTCCCAAGGAAAGCCATAAGGAAGATGGCCTGGCTTCATGTCTTCGGACAATGCTGCCACAACCCTGGGTGCTTCATCCAGAACCACCCACTAGGATGGCTGAGAGGCAGCCCTTGGCTCCTCCATCACGCCAAGACAGCTTTGGCTCTTGCCACCACAACCACAGCCTGCCCAGGCAGGCCAACACAGGCTGTGGACACTCAGGTGTTTGGTCAGGAACTCCAACCTGCACCAGGCAACGGAGCAGACCACTGTGATCCCGTTCAGGGGCTGAGCGTATGGTGGGTGGTGGGCGTATGGCGGTGGGAGCCATGATCCAAGGCTCCCAGGAGCCTTGTTGTGCTCAACTGCCCATCAGGGGAGTCTTGTCCGCTTCCGTACCCAGTGCATCCTCATGTGCCACAGGTTTAGGTCCCTCCCACTCCAGCCAGAGAGAATTCCTCTCCATGCCACCCACCCCTTGATTTGGTTTAGGCCAAGCCAAGGTGGGGTTAGTATGAAGATTCCATCCAGTCATAATAACATTCAGTTTGATGTCACTCAAATTCTAAAGCTGACTAAACTGTTCAAACAGCTTTTATGGCCTATATTGGTCTTTGTGTCCCTTGCCTTTTGTTTGAGTGACTCAGTCCTTTCCCTGCCCTTGTGTTTCCCTATTTCCTACCTTCCTTGCTTCCTTCCTCCCTTCCTGGGTTTTCTCCTTTTCTTCTTCTTTCTTTTCTACCTCCCTGCATCCCTCCAACTTTGCCTTCCTCCCTTCCAACTTTCTCTCTCCCTTCCCTCCCTTTTCTTTTCTTGCAAGTGTTTGGGGTGAAAGTCCATGGCAGGCCAGCCCCAAGCTAGGCAAGGTCACTGCCACTGAGCTACAACATCCCCAGACCTGCTGCCACTTCCTATGCAAGTAACTTGAATTATCTCTAAAGAGAAACTCTCACATAGTCTACTTTCAAAGTAATTTCAGAAGAGTTGCTAACATGGGCATAAATCAGTTATGACAAGTCATTTTTGAAAAGCACAGCACAGCTAATGTTCCTCCAAAGAAGGAGTTGAAAACTTAATTGGTTTTCAGGTCAGCATTTCTAGACTAGTACAAACCCTCCTAATCCTGATCTCTCCTTAGTCCTATGATTTCTTTAAGTGTCCCCTTTGCTCCTGTTCATGGAGTCATGTGTACAGAAATTATACCTGGTTCTATTGAGCTCTACTTAATTCTTTCTCACCTCTGTGTTCCTTTTGCCAAGTCACTCCTCAACACTTACTGTAAACCTTTCAATTTTTTGTCCATTTTCATTTAAAAACTCTTTCAAAAATTGAACCATTTCGCATGCAGACACAGTCTTCTTGATCTGCTTTAGTCCCACACTACTGACATTGTAAGTTATTGAAATGTACACTTCCAGACCGTTTTCAGATTTTTGATTCCTGTATATCTATCTGTCTATCTATTTACAAACATAACATGGTATTCTGAAAGAATCGTTCTGCTTTTGGAGCTCTACATTGTGTTTTCCAGAAGCAGACCTATTACACAGAGATGAATCCATGTTACCTAGATTGAGTTCAAACCGGAATGTGCACTCTGATTCCCATTATATTGTTCTACCTACTAATGGACAGTTCAGTTATATCTGATGATATACAACTGATGTTTTATGATGGCAATTTAGGATTATTTAAAGGAGTGATTAGAAAACAGGTGAGACAGACTGATTAGATTCAGTATGTATGTTGGCTTTGTTTTTCTAGGCCTGAAGTTTTCACATTTCAATTAATTGTAGGTTAAGTATCAGGCAGATTCTTCACTGGGCTTCAAATATGATAAAGTTGCTTCTTATTTTTAAGAAGGCCGTTGCAATCCTGCATTTATTTTACACCTCAGTGCTTGATTTACACAGAAGCACACACACACACAGCACACACATCAACAAACACACAAACACATAATTAGAGCACATTTAACACTCAAATAAAGCTTTACATACTAATTCATAACTAGGGTATTTTTTTAATAAGTATTGTGTCTTCGTCTCTACTGGGGAAACATGGTTCAATGTGAGTTCTCTGGTTTGTTGTAGGGCAGTGAACGTTCACTTGTTGGCAATGATATAGAAATGGGGAGTAAGAGTTTAAAAGTTTTTACAGTAGGTAGGCAGAGTCAGAGTATGGAATCCAAGAATAAGAAATCGGGGTATTTCCTCTTTGTTTCTTCATTTCAAACTCCTAATAATTCATGTATATTTTCCAAAAGTCTCCCAGAAAACAAGGACTAGGTCAATCCACATATCAGAGAACCATAGCAGAATGCGATTCTGAATTTCATATAAACAGTCATAAAATCAAAAAGACAGGTGCTGGGGTTTTTGCTCAGCACTAGAGTGCTGGCTTCACACTTTCAAAGGTCCTGAGTTGGATCCCCAACACCATATGTGAAAGGAATGAATGAACCAATGCATGAGTGTATGGGAGTTCATAACTCACTTGACTCTAATGTAGGAAATATGGTATCTCAAGAGCTATGTAAGGTTTTAAGCAACCAATATAAAAAAGAGGTCTTCATTTTTCTTTGTAGTTGAGATCTCCTGTTTCCTTGACATGTTTAGTTGTGTTCTCTCCTTTAGTCCTCCCATGCTCTAGTTATTCTGATATGGAAAAACTAGCTGAAATGCCCAACCAGTCTCTAAATCGGTGACACTTTTTCATTAAGCCTAAAGTCACTTTGCAATTGCTACAGTCATACTAAATACACTTCTTTGTTGGGAGTTTAAAAGATATTTCCATCAGCTAGATTACAAGTACCTAGAACTCCCATTCTTGTTTATGTAAGAGTGGCTTCATCAGATTAAATGCTGTTCTCTGGAATAACATAAAATAGGAATAATTTAGTCATAAGATTCCTACATAAACCACCTTTATTTACAAAATACTATCTTAAGAATTATTGTTTCATTGAGCTTCAATTGGAGCCAAAGTATAGTCAATTACTGAACTAAAAGCAGTTACTTAAAAACTAAAAATGAGAGATAAGTCAAATTACATTTGAAGAGAGAGCAACAGCATGAGGTTTCTTGTTTGGTTCTGGATGTTGAGTAACAGGCTCATTTGCAGGTGGAAGGAACCCTTGAGGCAACTCACTTGTACTTTCAGAATGGGGGTGAAGAGGGCTGAATTCCAGCTCTTGGTTGAAGATTTTGTGAGGAAAACCCCCTCCCTGCATAGACACTTCGCATTGGAAATGGAGTGGGTGGCGGGTCAGGTGGAAAATAATCTCCAGGTTCCCAGACAAGTTTCCTGGGAGAGGTGGAGGAAAAAAAAGGTCCTCTTCTCATGAACTGACTCCTTGGGTCAACTGGAAACAAGGCACCTCTGACTGGAGGGAAAGGTGCCAACACAGAGTCAGAGCCGGTTGCTTGGTTTTCAGCATGGAGAGGTGAATCAGGCACATCAGAGTCCAAAGGAGGCATATTAGGAATTCTGTGTTCTGCTGGTCCCGATGCTCTACCACAATTTGAGTAAAACCTATCTTGCCTTTGTAGAGGAAGACTTGCATCAGAAGAATATGGTTGGCCTGGCGGAGGGATCATCAGCCTGCTGGCCTGTTCCCCTGGAGGAGAGAGGGGCCCAGTCTGAGAAGGTGCTCTCTGAAAATCAGTGAACTTATGACAGCTGGATTCTCTTCCTTTACTGCTAGTCGCATGGTCCAGAGGATTCTCCAGGGCCCCTTGACCCTCTTCCTCCTCCCACTGGAGTGAAAGGTGAGAGTGTGAGTGGACCACTCTTTTCAAAATGAGGAGGTCTCCTTTCAGATGAAGGGTGACCTATTGGTGAGGGCCCATTTGGAGAAGGCTTTCTGCCCATTGCTGAGTTGAAAACATCCAGTGCATCATAGGGATCTTTTTCTACAAGTTCAAATCTAAGCTCCTTCTCAGTTAATTTTTGTCTGTTGCGTGCATTTTGCTTCCTAAAATAACTGAGGTTTCTTTCAGCAATCCGAGCTGCCAACTCACTAGCATCTGCTTCTTTCTCAGAGGAAATAATCTTCCCCAGACAGGAACGAATGGTACTCTGCAATTGTTCTTCAAGATATTGGGCTCTCTTTCGGTAGGTCTCCAGCTCTTTTATTGTATGGCTCATCTTTTCTTCGACTTTGGAAAGTTTCTCCTCTTGCTCCACACGGTAGTTTTCCTCCACTCTTAATTTCCTGTGCAGTTTCATCATATTTTCTTGATAGCATTCCATCATGACTTTAAAGTTCTCCTGTAGGGTCTCATTCTCACTTTGCAGCTGTGCATTTTCTGACTGCAAGGATGCCTGTTCAGTCTGCAGACTTTTAAGGTGTTCTGTAAGGTCTTCTGTGGTTTTCTCCACTTCAGATGAGAAAGTACATTTTTGATTTCTTCCTCCTTCCAAGATTTCTAAGGAGGCCTTTAGCTTATCACCATAAACCAGGTTCCTCAAAGCTCCTTTGGACTCATCCTCCAAGTGAGCACCCATTTCGGGTTCACTCGTCTTTCCCAGTTCCAGGTGACCACCATACCTTTGGGCTCCCAGGCTTGGAGAAGATCTATCCTTCATCTTCAGCAAGCATTCACTCAGAGACTCCATGTGATTTTCTGTGTCCCTTAGAACTTGTTCTCCAGCTACTTTAGAGTCCTCTAATATGATTTTTGCTTTATATTGGACACCTCCTTGTTCCCTCTGTGCTTCAGCTTCTCCTTGTATTGTTGGTCTCTGCGTTGGCGGAAGTAGGGATCCTTCATTCAAAACCTCTTTGATTGCCAGCTTCAGTTCTTCCTCATTCACTTGAAAGAGTCTCCAGTTTGTTTTAGCTTCAGCTATTTGTGATCTCAGGGATTCAGATTCACCTTGGAGGGACTGTATCCTTCTTGATAGATGCGCCATCGTTTCATCCTGTTGACCTTGTTGAGCCTTCTGTGCTTTGAGCTCTTCTTCTAGAAAGAGCATTTCAACGCCATGGCTGGATTCGGACCTATGCAGCTTTTCGTCGGTGGCCTCCAGCTGTTGTGCTTCTCTTGAACCCTTCTCAAACCTGCAATCCTTTAAAGATGATTCTAAGCCTTCATGTTCTTTTTCAACAAGGCTCACTTTTTCAAGAAGTCCACATTTTGCCTCAATAAGTCCAGCAAGATTTAGAGCCAGCCTTTTTTCTCTTCCCACATAAAGCCTGCTACGAACCGACTGAAAACCTCTCCAGAAAAGTGAGAGAACAGCAAAAAATCCAAGAGCTGTACACACCACCAACTCCCAAGGAAAGCCATAAGGAAGATGGCCTGGCTTCATGTCTTCGGACAATGCTGCCACAACCCTGGGTGCTTCTTCCAGAACCACCCACTAGGATGGCTGAGAGGCAGCCCTTGGCTCCTCCATCACGCCAAGACAGCTTTGGCTCTTGCCACCACAACCACAGCCTGCCCAGGCAGGCCAACACAGGCTGTGGACACTCAGGTGTTTGGTCAGGAACTCCAACCTGCACCAGGCAACGGAGCAGACCACTGTGATCCCGTTCAGGGGCTGAGCGTATGGTGGGTGGTGGGCGTATGGCGGTGGGAGCCATGATCAAAGGCTCCCAGGAGCCTTGTTGTGCTCAACTGCCCATCAGGGGAGTCTTGTCCGCTTCCCTACCCAGTGCATCCTCATGTGCCACAGGTTTAGGTCCCTCCCACTCCAGCCAGAGAGAATTCCTCTCCATGCCACCCACCCCTTGATTTGGTTTAGGCCAGGCCAAGGCGGGGTTAGTAGGAAGATTCCATCCAGTCATAATAACATTCAGTTTGATGTCACTCAAATTCTAAAGCTGACTAAACTGTTCAAACAGCTTTTATGGCCTCTATTGGTCTTTGTGTCCCTTGCCTTTTGTTTGAGTGACTCAGTCCTTTCCCTGCCCTTGTGCTCTCCCTATTTCCTACCTTCCTTGCTTCCTTCCTCCCTTCCTGGGTTTTCTCCTTTTCTTCTTCCTTCTTTTCTACCTCCCTCCATCCCTCCAACTTTGCCTTCCTCCCTTCCAACTTTCTCTCTCCCTTCCCTCCCTTTACTATTCTTGCAAGTGTTTGGGGTGAACGTACATGGCAGGCCAGCCCCAAGCTAGGCAAGGTCACTGCCACTGAGCTACAACATCCCCAGACCTGCTGCCACTTCCTTTGCAAGTAACTTGAATTATCTCTAAAGAGAAACTCTCACATTAGTCTACTTTCAAAGTAATTTCAGAAGAGTTGCTAACATGGGCATAAATCAGTTATGACAAGTCATTTTTGAAAAGCACGGCAGAGCTAATGTTCCTCCAAAGAAGGAGTTGTAAACTTAATTGGTTTTCAGGTCAGCATTTCTAGACTAGTACAAACCCTCCTAATCCTGATCTCTCCTTAGTCCTATGATTTCTTTAAGTGTCCCCTTTGCTCCTGTTCATGGAGTCATGTGTACAGAAATTATACCTGGTTCTATTGAACTCTACTTAATTCTTTCTCACCTCTGTGCTCCTTTTGCCAAGTCACTCCTCAACACTTACTGTAACCCTTTCAATTTTTTGTCCATTTTCATTTAAAAAACTCTTTCAAAAATTGAACCATTTCGCATGCAGACACAGTCTTCTTGATCTGCTATTAATCCCCCACTACTGACATTGTAAGTTATTGAAATGTACACTTCCAGACCGTTTTCAGATTTTTGATTCCTGTCTATCTATCTGTCTATCTATTTACAAACGTAACATGGTATTCTGAAAGAATGGTTCTGATTTTGGAGCTCTACAATGTGTTTTCCAGAAGCAGGCCTATTACACAGAGATGAATCCATGTTACCTCGATTGAGTTCAAACCGGAATGTGCACTCTGATTCCCATTATATTGTTCTACCTACTAATGGACAGTTCAGTTATCACCAGACCTCACCACCTCCCCCATTGTGTAAAACCCTTGTGAAGAGACATGTAGATGCCTTTATGAACATATTGATAATTTTTCATGGCAGTGTTTTCCAAAAACCAGTTAGTAAAATCAATTTATTCCTTTGCAGCCTGAAATTACCTTCATTCCAGTTTACTGGTATAAGAACTGCAGTATATCAGCAACCATTCTCCAATAGTAGTTCAGGCAGAAGTCATTCTAGATAACAAGCAGTGCCGGATCCTCCATGTATTTTAAACAGTCCATGACGGGGGACATCCGTCCACTCGTTTAGAACAACTGATGTTTTATGCTGGCAATTTAGGTTTATTTAAAGGAGTGATTAGAAAACAGGTGAGACAGACTGATTAGATTCAGTATGTATGTTGGCTTTGTTTTTCTAGGCCTGAAGTTTTCACATTTCAATTAATTGTAGGTTAAGTATCAGGCAGATTCTTCAGTGGGCTTCAAATGTGATAAAGTTGCTTCTTATTTTTAAGAAGGCCGTTGCAATCCTGCATTTATTTTACAACTCAGTGCTTGTTTTACACACAAGCACACACACCCACACACCACACACATCAACACACACACAAACACATAATTAGAGCACATTTAACACTCAAATAAAGCTTTACCTACTAATTCATAACTAGGGTATTTTTTTAATAAGTATTGTGTCTTGGTCTCTACTGGGGAAACATGGTTCAATGTGAGTTCTCTGGTTTGTTGTAGGGCAGTGAACGTTCACTTGTTGGCAATGATATAGAAATGGGGAGTAAGAGTTTAAAAGTTTTTACACTAGGTAGGCAGAGTCAGAGTATGGAATCCAAGAATAAGAAATCGGGGAATTTCCTCTTTGTTTCTTCATTTCAACCTCCTAATAATTCATGTATATTTTCCAAAAGTCTCCCAGAAAACAAGGACTAGGTCAATCCACATATCAGTGAACCATAGCAGAATGCGATTCTGAATTTCATATAAACAGTCATAAAATCAAAAAGACAGGTGCTGGGGTTTTGGCTCAGCACAAGAGTGCTGGCTTCACACTTTCAAAGGTCCTGAGTTGGATCCCCAACACCATATGTGAAAGGAATGAATGAACCAATGCATGAGTGTATGATGAATGAATTAAAGGTATAAGGAGGAGGAGGAAGAGGAGGAGGAGGAGGAGAAATAGAAGAAGATGATGAGTAATTTGACAGAAGGGAAAAAGGGGAGGAGAGTGAGTTTAAAGTGTGGTTTCCAATTCCCAAACGTTAAATTACAGCAGACGGGATAGAGAGAGAAGATGGGAGGGCAGGAGAGGGGGGATAGTAGAGGCTAGAAAAGGTAGCAGAATACAACAGTTACTAACATGGCATTTTGTAAAAACGTGGATGTGTAAACAATGTGATTGTGCAATCTGTATATGGGGTCAAAATGGGAGTTCATAACTCACTTGAATCTAATGTAGGAAATATGGTATCTCAAGAGCTATGTAAGGTTTTAAAAGATATTTCCATCAGCTAGATTACAAGTACCTAGAACTCCCATTCTTGTTTATGTAAGAGTGGCTTCATCAGATTAAATGCTGTTCTCTGGAATAACATAAAATAGGAATAATTTAGTCATAAGATTCCTACGTAAACCACCTTTATTTACAAAATACTATCTTAAGAATTATTGTTTCATTGAGCTTCAATTGGAGCCAAAGTATAGTCAATTACTGAACGAAAAGCAGTTACTTAAAAACTAAAAATGAGAGATAAGTCAAATTACATTTGAAGAGAGAGCAACAGCATGAGGTTTCTTGTTTGGTTCTGGATGTTGAGTAACAGGCTCATTTGCAGGTGGAAGGAACCCTTGAGGCAACTCACTTGTACTTTCAGAATGGGGGTGAAGAGGGCTGAATTCCAGCTCTTGGGGGAAGGTTTTGTGAGGAAAACCCCCTCCCTGCATAGACACTTCGCATTGGAAATGGAGTGGGTCGCGGGTCAGGTGGAAAATAATCTCCAGGTTCCCAGACAAGTTTTCTGGGAGAGGTGGAGGAAAAAAAGGTCCTCTTCTCATGAACTGACTCCTTGGGTCAACTGGAAACAAGGCACCTCTGAATGGAGGGAAAGGTGCCAACACAGAGTCAGAGCCGGTTGCTTGGTTTTCAGCATGGAGAGGTGAATCAGGCACATCAGAGTCCAAAGGAGGCATATTAGGAATTCTGTGTTCTGCTGGTCCCGATGCTCTAGCACAATTTGAGTAAAACCTATCTTGCCTTTGTAGAGGAAGACGTGCATCAGAAGAATATGGTTGGCCTGGCGGAGGGATCATCAGCCTGCTGGCCTGTTCCCCTGGAGGAGAGAGGGGCCCAGTCTGAGAAGGTGCTTTCTGAAAATCAGTGAACTTATGACAGCTGGATTCTCTTCCTTTACTGCTAGTCGCATGGTCCAGAGGATTCTCCAGGGCCCCTTGACCCTCTTCCTCCTCCCACTGGAGTGAAAGGTGAGAGTGTGAGTGGACCACTCTTTTCAAAATGAGGAGGTCTCCTTTCAGATGAAGGGTGACCTATTGGTGAGGGCCCATTTAGAGAAGGCTTTCTGCCCATTGCTGAGTTGGAAACATCCAGTGCATCATAGGGATCTTTTTCTACAAGTTCAAATCTAAGCTCCTTCTCAGTTAATTTTTGTCTGTTGCGTGCATTGTGCTTCCTGAAATAACTGAGGTTTCTTTCAGCAATCCGAGCTGCCAACTCACTAGCATCTGCTTCTTTCTCAGAGGAAATAATCTTCCCCAGACAGGAACGAATGGTACTCTGCAATTGTTCTTCAAGATATTGGGCTCTCTTTCGGTAGGTCTCCAGCTCTTTTATTGTATGGCTCATCTTTTCTTCGACTTTGGAAAGTTTCTCCTCTTGCTCCACACGGTAGTTTTCCTCCACTCTTAATTTCCTGTGCAGTTTCATCATATTTTCTTGATAGTGTTCCATCATGACTTTAAAGTTCTCCTGTAGGGTCTCATTCTCACTTTGCAGCTGTGCATTTTCTGACTGCAAAGATGCCTGTTCAGTCTGCAGACTTTTAAGGTGTTCTGTAAGGTCTTCTGTGGTTTTCTCCACTTCAGATGAGAAAGTACATTTTTGATTTCTTCCTCCTTCCAAGATTTCTAAGGAGGCCTTTAGCTTATCACCATAAACCAGGTTCCTCAAAGCTCCTTTGGACTCATCCTCCAAGTGAGCACCCATTTCGGGTTCACTCGTCTTTCCCAGTTCCAGGTGACCACCATACCTTTGGGCTCCCAGGCTTGGAGAAGATCTATCCTTCATCTTCAGCAAGCATTCACTCAGAGACTCCATGTGATTTTCTGTGTCCCTTAGAACTTGTTCTCCAGCTACTTTAGAGTCCTCTAAAATGATTTTTGCTTTATATTGGACACCTCCTTGTTCCCTCAGTGCTTCAGCTTCTCCTTGTATTGTTGGTCTCTGCGTTGGCGGAAGTAGGGATCCTTCATTCAAAACCTCTTTGATTGCCAGCTTCAGTTCTTCCTCATTCACTTGAAAGAGTCTCCAGTTTGTTTTAGCTTCAGCTATTTGTGATCTCAGGGATTCAGATTCACCTTGGAGGGACTGTATCCTTCTTGATAGATGCGCCATCGTTTCATCCTGTTGACCTTGTTGAGCCTTCTGTGCTTTGAGCTCTTCTTCTAGAAAGAGCATTTCAACGCCATGGCTGGATTCGGACCTATGCAGCTTTTCGTCGGTTGCCTCCAGCTGTTGTGCTTCTCTTGAACCCTTCTCAAACCTGCAATCCTTTAAAGATGATTCTAAGCCTTCATGTTCTTTTTCAACAAGGCTCACTTTTTCAAGAAGTCCACATTTTGCCTCAATAAGTCCAGCAAGATTTAGAGCCAGCCTTTTTTCTCTTCCCACGTAAAGCCTGCTACGAACCGACTGAAAACCTCTCCAGAAGAGTGAGAGAACAGCAAAAAATCCAAGAGCTGTACACACCACCAACTCCCAAGGAAAGCCATAAGGAAGATGGCCTGGCTTCATGTCTTCGGACAATGCTGCCACAACCCTGGGTGCTTCTTCCAGAACCACCCACTAGGATGGCTGAGAGGCAGCCCTTGGCTCCTCCATCACGCCAAGACAGCTTTGGCTCTTGCCACCACAACCACAGCCTGCCCAGGCAGGCCAACACAGGCTGTGGACACTCAGGTGTTTGGTCAGGAACTCCAACCTGCACCAGGCAACGGAGCAGACCACTGTGATCCCGTTCAGGGGCTGAGCGTATGGTGGGTGGTGGGCGTATGGCGGTGGGAGCCATGATCAAAGGCTCCCAGGAGCCTTGTTGTGCTCAACTGCCCATCAGGGGAGTCTTGTCCGCTTCCCTACCCAGTGCATCCTCATGTGCCACAGGTTTAGGTCCCTCCCACTCCAGCCAGAGAGAATTCCTCTCCATGCCACCCACCCCTTGATTTGGTTTAGGCCAGGCCAAGGCGGGGTTAGTAGGAAGATTCCATCCAGTCATAATAACATTCAGTTTGATGTCACTCAAATTCTAAAGCTGACTAAACTGTTCAAACAGCTTTTATGGCCTCTATTGGTCTTTTTGTCCCTTGCCTTTTGTTTGAGTGACTCAGTCCTTTCCCTGCCCTTGTGCTCTCCCTATTTCCTACCTTCCTTGCTTCCTTCCTCCCTTCCTGGGTTTTCTCCTTTTCTTCTTCCTTCTTTTCTACCTCCCTCCATCCCTCCAACTTTGCCTTCCTCCCTTCCAACTTTCTCTCTCCCTTCCCTCCCTTTACTATTCTTGCAAGTGTTTGGGGTGAACATACATGGCAGGCCAGCCCCAAGCTAGGCAAGGTCACTGCCACTGAGCTACAACATCCCCAGACCTGTTGCCACTTCCTATGCAAGTAACTTGAATTATCTCTAAAGAGAAACTCTCACATTAGTCTACTTTCAAAGTAATTTCAGAAGAGTTGCTAACATGGGCATAAATCAGTTATGACAAGTCATTTTTGAAAAGCACGGCAGAGCTAATGTTCCTCCAAAGAAGGAGTTGTAAACTTAATTGGTTTTCAGGTCAGCATTTCTAGACTAGTACAAACCCTCCTAATCCTGATCTCTCCTTAGTCCTATGATTTCTTTAAGTGTCCCCTTTGCTCCTGTTCATGGAGTCATGTGTACAGAAATTATACCTGGTTCTATTGAACTCTACTTAATTCTTTCTCACCTCTGTGCTCCTTTTGCCAAGTCACTCCTCAACACTTACTGTAACCCTTTCAATTTTTTGTCCATTTTCATTTAAAAAACTCTTTCAAAAATTGAACCATTTCGCATGCAGACACAGTCTTCTTGATCTGCTATTAATCCCCCACTACTGACATTGTAAGTTATTGAAATGTACACTTCCAGACCGTTTTCAGATTTTTGATTCCTGTCTATCTATCTGTCTATCTATTTACAAACGTAACATGGTATTCTGAAAGAATGGTTCTGCTTTTGGAGCTCTACAATGTGTTTTCCAGAAGCAGGCCTATTACACAGAGATGAATCCATGTTACCTCGATTGAGTTCAAACCGGAATGTGCACTCTGATTCCCATTATATTGTTCTACCTACTAATGGACAGTTCAGTTATCACCAGACCTCACCACCTCCCCCATTGAGTAAAACCCTTGTGAAGAGACATGTAGATGCCTTTATGAACATATTGATAATTTTTCATGGCAGTGTTTTCCAAAAACCAGTTAGTAAAATCAATTTATTCCTTTGCAGCCTGAAATTACCTTCATTCCAGTTTACTGGTATAAGAACTGCAGTATATCAGCAACCATTCTCCAATAGTAGTTCAGGCAGAAGTCATTCTAGATAACAAGCAGTGCCGGATCCTCCATGTATTTTAAACAGTCCATGACGGGGGACATCCGTCCACTCGTTTAGAACAACTGATGTTTTATGCTGGCAATTTAGGTTTATTTAAAGGAGTGATTAGAAAACAGGTGAGACAGACTGATTAGATTCAGTATGTATGTTGGCTTTGTTTTTCTAGGCCTGAAGTTTTCACATTTCAATTAATTGTAGGTTAAGTATCAGGCAGATTCTTCAGTGGGCTTCAAATGTGATAAAGTTGCTTCTTATTTTTAAGAAGGCCGTTGCAATCCTGCATTTATTTTACAGCTCAGTGCTTGTTTTACACACAAGCACACACACCCACACACCACACACATCAACACACACACAAACACATAATTAGAGCACATTTAACACTCAAATAAAGCTTTACCTACTAATTCATAACTAGGGTATTTTTTTAATAAGTATTGTGTCTTCGTCTCTACTGGGGAAACATGGTTCAATGTGAGTTCTCTGGTTTGTTGTAGGGCAGTGAACGTTCACTTGTTGGCAATGATATAGAAATGGGGAGTAAGAGTTTAAAAGTTTTTACAGTAGGTAGGCAGAGTCAGAGTATGGAATCCAAGAATAAGAAATCGGGGAATTTCCTCTTTGTTTCTTCATTTCAACCTCCTAATAATTCATGTATATTTTCCAAAAGTCTCCCAGAAAACAAGGACTAGGTCAATCCACATATCAGTGAACCATAGCAGAATGCGATTCTGAATTTCATATAAACAGTCATAAAATCAAAAAGACAGGTGCTGGGGTTTTGGCTCAGCACTAGAGTGCTGGCTTCACACTTTCAAAGGTCCTGAGTTGGATCCCCAACACCATATGTGAAAGGAATGAATGAACCAATGCATGAGTGTATGATGAATGAATAAAAGGTATGAGGAGGAGGAGGAAGAGGAGGAGGAGGAGGAGAAATAGAAGAAGATGATGAGTAATTTGACAGAAGGGAAAAAGGGGAGGAGAGTGAGTTTAAAGTGTGGTTTCCAATTCCCAAACGTTAAATTACAGCAGACGGGATAGAGAGAGAAGATGGGAGGGCAGGAGATTGGAGATAGTAGAGGCTAGAAAAGGTAGCAGTATACAACAGTTACTAACATGGCATTTTGTAAAAACGTGGATGTGTAAACAATGTGATTGTGCAATCTGTATATGGGGTCAAAATGGGAGTTCATAACTCACTTGAATCTAATGTAGGAAATATGGTATCTCAAGAGCTATGTAAGGTTTTAAGCAACCAATATAAAAAAGAGGTCTTCATTTTTCTTTGTAGTTGATATCTCCTGTTTTCTTGACATGATTAGTTGTGTTCTCTCCTTTATTCCTCCCAAGCTCTAGTTATTCTGATATGGAAAAACTAGCTGAAATGCCCAACCAGTCTCTAAATCAGTGACACTTTTTCATTAAGCCTAAAGTCACTTTAAAATTGCTACAGTCATACTAAATACACTTCTTTGTTGGGAGTTTAAAAGATATTTACATCAGCTAGATTACAAGGACCTAGAACTCCCATTCTTGTTTATGTAAGAGTGGCTTCATCAGATTAAATGCTGTTCTCTGGAATAACATAAAATAGGAATAATTTACTCATAAGATTCTTACGTAAACCATCTTTATTTACAAAATACTATCTTAAGAATTATTGTTTCATTGAGCTTCAATTGGAGCCAAAGTATAGTCAATTACTGAACTAAAAGCAGTTACTTAAAAAGTAAAAATGAGAGATAAGTCAAATTACATTTGAAGAGAGAGCAACAGCATGAGGTTTCTTGTTTGGTTCTGGATGTTGAGTAACAGGCTCATTTGCAGGTGGAAGGAACCCTTGAGGCAACTCACTTGTACTTTCAGAATGGGGGTGAAGAGGGCTGAATTCCAGCTCTTGGGGGAAGATTTTGTGAGGAAAACCCCCTCCCTGCATAGACACTTCGCATTGGAAATAGCGTGGGTGGCGGGTCAGGTGGAAAATAATCTCCAGGTTCCCAGTCAAGTTTCCTGGGAGATGTGGAGGAAAAAAAAGGTCCTCTTCTCATGAACTGACTCCTTGGGTCAACTGGAAACAAGGCACCTCTGAATGGAGGGAAAGGTGCCAACACAGAGTCAGAGCCGGTTGCTTGGTTTTCAGCATGGAGAGGTGAATCAGGCACATCAGAGTCCAAAGGAGGCATATTAGGAATTCTGTGTTCTGCTGGTCCCGATGCTCTAGCACAATTTGAGTAAAACCTATCTTGCCTTTGTAGAGGAAGACGTGCATCAGAAGAATATGGTTGGCCTGGCGGAGGGATCATCAGCCTGGTGGCCTGTTCCCCTGGAGGAGAGAGGGGCCCAGTCTAAGAAGGTGCTCTCTGAAAATCAGTGAACTTATGACAGCTGGATTCTCTTCCTTTACTGCTAGTCGCATGGTCCAGAGGATTCTCCAGGGCCCCTTGACCCTCTTCCTCCTCCCACTGGAGTGAAAGGTGAGAGTGTGAGTGGACCACTCTTTTCAAAATGAGGAGGTCTCCTTTCAGATGAAGGGTGACCTATTGGTGAGGGCCCATTTGGAGAAGGCTTTCTGCCCATTGCTGAGTGGGAAACATCCAGTGCATCATAGGGATCTTTTTCTACAAGTTCAAATCTAAGCTCCTTCTCAGTTAATTTTTGTCTGTTGCGTGCATTTTGCTTCCTGACATAACTGAGGTTTCTTTCAGCAATCCGAGGTGCCAACTCACTAGCATCTGCTTCTTTCTCAGAGGAAATAATCTTCCCCAGACAGGAACGAATGGTACTCTGCAATTGTTCTTCAAGATATTGGGCTCTCTTTCTGTAGGTCTCCAGCTCTTTTATTGTATGGCTCATCTTTTCTTCGACTTTGGAAAGTTTCTCCTCTTGCTCCACAGGGTAGTTTTCCTCCACTCTAAATTTCCTGTGCAGTTTCATCATATTTTCTTGATAGCGTTCCATCATGACTTTAAAGTTCTTATGTGGGGTCTCATTCTCACTTTGCAGCTGTGCATTTTCTGACTGCAAGGATGCCTGTTCCGTCTGCAGACTTTTAAGGTGTTCTGTAAGGTCTTCTGTGGTTTTCTCCACTTCAGATGAGAAAGTACATTTTTGATTTCTTCCTCCTTCCAAGATTTCTAAGGAGGCCTTTAGCTTATCACCATAAACCAGGTTCCTCAAAGCTCCTTTGGACTCATCCTCCAAGTGAGCACCAATTTCGGGTTCACTCGTCTTTCCCAGTTCCAGGTGACCACCATCCCTTTGGGCTCCCAGGCTTGGAGAAGATCTATCCTTCATCTTCAGCAAGCATTCACTCAGAGACTCCATGTGATTTTCTGTGTCCCTTAGAACTTGTTCTCCAGCTACTTTAGTGTCCTCTAATATGATTTTTGCTTTATATTGGACACCTCCTTGTTCCCTCTGTGCTTCAGCTTCTCCTTGTATTGTTGGTCTCTGCGTTGGCGGAAGTAGGGATCCTTCATTCAAAACCTCTTTGATTGCCAGCTTCAGTTCTTCCTCATTCACTTGAAAGAGTCTCCAGTTTGTTTTAGCTTCAGCTATTTGTGATCTCAGGGATTCAGATTCACCTTGGAGGGACTGTATCCTTCTTAATAGATGCGCCATCGTTTCATCCTGTTGACCTTGTTGAGCCTTCTGTGCTTTGAGCTCTTCTTCTAGAAAGAGCATTTCAATGCCATGGCTGGATTCGGACCTATGCAGCTTTTCGTCGGTTGCCTCCAGCTGTTGTGCTTCTCTTGAACCCTTCTCAAACCTGAAATCCTTTAAAGATGATTCTAAGCCTTCATGTTCTTTTTCAACAAGGCTCACTTTTTCAAGAAGTCCACATTTTGCCTCAATAAGTTCAGCAAGATTTAGAGCCAGCCTTTTTTCTCTTCCCACGTAAAGCCTGCTACGAACCGACTGAAAACCTCTCCAGAAGAGTGAGAGAACAGCAAAAAATCCAAGAGCTGTACACACCACCAACTCCCAAGGAAAGCCATAAGGAAGATGGCCTGGCTTCATGTCTTCGGACAATGCTGCCACAACCCTTGGTACTTCTTCCAGAACCACCCACTAGGATGGCTGAGAGGCAGCCCTTGGCTCCTCCATCACGCCAAGACAGCTTTGGCTCTTGCCACCACAACCACAGCCTGCCCAGGCAGGCCAACACAGGCTGTGGACACTCAGGTGTTTGGTCAGGAACTCCAACCTGCACCAGGCAACGGAGCAGACCACTGTGATCCCCTTCAGGGGCTGAGCGTATGGTGGGTGGTGGGCGTATGGCGGTGGGAGCCATGATCCAAGGCTCCCAGGAGCCTTGTTGTGCTCAACTGCCCATCAGGGGAGTCTTGTCCGCTTCCCTACCCAGTGCATCCTCATGTGCCACAGGTTTAGGTCCCTCCCACTCCAGCCAGAGAGAATTCCTCTCCATGCCACCCACCCCTTGATTTGGTTTAGGCCAAGCCAAGGTGGGGTTAGTAGGAAGATTCCATCCAGTCATAATAACATTCAGTTTGATGTCACTCAAATTCTAAAGCTGACTAAACTGTTCAAACAGCTTTTATGGCCTATATTGGTCTTTGTGTCCCTTGCCTTTTGTTTGAGTGACTCAGTCCTTTCCCTGCCCTTGTGTTTCCCTATTTCCTACCTTCCTTGCTTTCTTCCTCCTTTCCTGGGTTTTCTCCTTTTCTTCTTCTTTCTTTTCTACCTCCCTGCATCCCTCCAACTTTGCCTTCCTCCCTTCCAACTTTCTCTCTCCCTTCCCTCCCTTTTCTTTTCTTGCAAGTGTTTGGGGTGAAAGTCCATGGCAGGCCAGCCCCAAGCTAGGCAAGGTCACTGCCACTGAGCTACAACATCCCCAGACCTGCTGCCACTTCCTATGCAAGTAACTTGAATTATGTCTAAAGAGAAACTCTCACATAGTCTACTTTCAAAGTAATTTCAGAAGAGTTGCTAACATGGGCATAAATCAGTTATGACAAGTCATTTTTGAAAAGCACGGCACAGCTAATGTTCCTCCAAAGAAGGAATTGAAAACTTAATTGGTTTTCAGGTCAGCATTTCTAGACTAGTACAAACCCTCCTAATCCTGATCTCTCCTTAGTCCTATGATTTCTTTAAGTGTCCCCTTTGCTCCTGTTCATGGAGTCATGTGTACAGAAATTATACCTGGTTCTATTGAGCTCTACTTAATTCTTTCTCACCTCTGTGCTCCTTTTGCCAAGTCACTCCTCAACACTTACTGTAAACCTTTCAATTTTTTGTCCATTTTCATTTAAAAACTCTTTCAAAAATTGAACCATTTCGCATGCAGACACAGTCTTCTTGATCTGCTTTAATCCCCCTCTACTGACATTGTAAGTTATTGAAATGTACACTTCCAGACCGTTTTCAGATTTTTGATTCCTGTATATCTATCTGTCTATCTATTTACAAACATAACATGGTATTCTGAAAGAATCGTTCTGCTTTTGGAGCTCTACATTGTGTTTTCCAGAAGCAGGCCTATTACACAGAGATGAATCCATGTTACCTAGATTGAGTTCAAACCGGAATGTGCACTCTGATTCCCATTATATTGTTCTACCTACTAATGGACAGTTCAGTTATATCTGATGATATACAACTGATGTTTTATGATGGCAATTTAGGATTATTTAAAGGAGTGATTAGAAAACAGGTGAGACAGACTGATTAGATTCAATATGTATGTTGGCTTTGTTTTTCTAGGCCTGAAGTTTTCACATTTCAATTAATTGTAGGTTAAGTATCAGGCAGATTCTTCACTGGGCTTCAAATATGATAAAGTTGCTTCTTATTTTTAAGAAGGCCGTTGCAATCCTGCATTTATTTTACACCTCAGTGCTTGATTTACACAGAAGCACACACACACACACAGCACACACATCAACAAACACACAAACACATAATTAGAGCACATTTAACACTCAAATAAAGCTTTACCTACTAATTCATAACTAGGGTATTTTTTTAATAAGTATTGTGTCTTCGTCTCTACTGGGGAAACATGGTTCAATGTGAGTTCTCTGGTTTGTTGTAGGGCAGTGAACGTTCACTTGTTGGCAATGATATAGAAATGGGGAGTAAGAGTTTAAAAGTTTTTACAGTAGGTAGGCAGAGTCAGAGTATGGAATCCAAGAATAAGAAATCGGGGTATTTCCTCTTTGTTTCTTCATTTCAAACTCCTAATAATTCATGTATATTTTCCAAAAGTCTCCCAGAAAACAAGGACTAGGTCAATCCACATATCAGTGAACCATAGCAGAATGCGATTCTGAATTTCATATAAACAGTCATAAAATCAAAAAGACAGGTGCTGTGGTTTTGGCTCAGCACTAGAGTGCTGGCTTCACACTTTCAAAGGTCCTGAGTTGGATCCCCAACACCATATGTGAAAGGAATGAATGAACCAATGCATGAGTGTATGATGAATGAATTAAAGGTATAAGGAGGAGGAGGAAGAAGAGGAGGAGGAGGAGAAATAGAAGAAGATGATGAGTAATTTGACAGAAGGGAAAAAGGGGAGGAGAGTGAGTTTAAAGTGTGGTTTCCAATTCCCAAACGTTAAATTACAGCAGACGGGATAGAGAGAGAAGATGGGAGGGCAGGAGAGGGGGGATAGTTGAGGCTAGAAAAGGTAGCAGTATACAACAGGTACTAACATGGCATTTTGTAAAAACGTGAATGTGTAAACAATGTGATTGTGCAATCTGTATATGGGGTCAAAATGGGAGTTCATAACTCACTTGAATCTAATGTAGGAAATACGGTATCTCAAGAGCTATGTAAGGTTTTAAGCAACCAATATAAAAAAGAGATCTTCATTTTTCTTTGTAGTTGAGATCTCCTGTTTCCTTGACATGTTTAGTTGTGTTCTCTCCTTTAGTCCTCCCATGCTCTAGTTATTCTGATATGGAAAACTAGCTGAAATGCCCAACCAGTCTCTAAATCAGTGACACTTTTTCATTAAGCCTAAAGTCACTTTACAATTGCTACAGTCATACTAAATACACTTCTTTGTTGGGAGTTTAAAAGATATTTCCATCAGCTAGATTACAAGTACCTAGAACTCCCATTTTTGTTTATGTAAGAGTGGCTTCATCAGATTAAATGCTGTTCTCTGGAATAACATAAAATAGGAATAATTTACTCATAAGATTCTTACGTAAACCACCTTTATTTACAAAATACTATCTTAAGAATTATTGTTTCATTGAGCTTCAATTGGAGCCAAAGTATAGTCAATTACTGAACTAAAAGCAGTTACTTAAAAACTAAAAATGAGAGATAAGTCAAATTACATTTGAAGAGAGAGCAACAGCATGAGGTTTCTTGTTTGGTTCTGGATGTTGAGTAACAGGCTCATTTGCAGGTGGAAGGAACCCTTCAGGCAACTCACTTGTACTTTAGGAATGAGGGTGAAGAGGGCTGAATTCCAGCTCTTGGGGGAAGATTTTGTGAGGAAAACCCCCTCCCTGCATAGACATTTCGCATTGGAAATGGAGTGGGTGGCGGGTCCTGTGGAAAATAATCTCCAGGTTCCCAGACAAGTTTCCTGGGAGAGGTGGAGGAAAAAAAAGGTCCTCTTCTCATGAACTGAAGCCTTGGGTCAACTGGAAACAAGGCACCTCTGATTGGAGGGAAAGGTGCGAACACAGAGCCAGGGCCGGTTGCTTGGTTTTCAGCATGGAGAGGTGAATCAGGCACATCAGAGTCCAAAGGAGGCATATTTGGAATTCTGTGTTCTGCTGGTCCCGATGCTCTACCACAATTTGACTAAAACCTATCTTGCCTTTGTAGAGGAAGACGTGCATCAGAAGAATATGGTTGGCCTGGCGGAGGGATCATCAGCCTGCTGGCCTGTTCCCCTGGAGGAGAGAGGGGCCCAGTCTGAGAAGGTGCTCTCTGAAAATCAGTGAACTTATGACAGCTGGATTCTCTTCCTTTACTGCTAGTCGCATGGTCCAGAGGATTCTCCAGGGCCCCTTGACCCTCTTCCTCCTCCCACTGGAGTGAAAGATGAGAGTGTGAGTGGACCACTCTTTTCAAAATGAGGAGGTCTCCTTTCAGATGAAGGGTGACCTATTAGTGAGGGCCCATTTGGAGAAGGGTTTCTGCCCATTGCTGAGTTGGAAACATCCAGTGCATCATAGGGATCTTTTTCTACAAGTTCAAATCTAAGCTCCTTCTCAGTTAATTTTTGTCTGTTGCGTGCATTTTGCTTCCTGAAATAACTGAGGTTTCTTTCAGCAATCCAAGCTGCCAACTCACTAGCATCTGCTTCTTTGTCAGAGGAAATAATCTTCCCCAGACAGGAACGAATGGTACTCTGCAATTGTTCTTCAAGATATTGGGCTCTCTTTCGGTAGGTCTCCAGCTCTGTTATTGTATGGCTCATCTTTTCTTCGACTTTGGAAAGTTTCTCCTCTTGCTCCACACGGTAGTTTTCCTCCACTCTTAATTCCCTGTGCAGTTTCATCATATTTTCTTGATAGCGTTCCATCATGACTTTAAAGTTCTTCTGTGGGGTCTCATTCTCACTTTGCAGCTGTGCATTTTCTGACTGCAAGGATGCCTGTTCAGTCTGCAGACTTTTAAGGTGTTCTGTAAGGTCTTCTGTGGTTTTCTCCACTTCAGATGAGAAAGAACATTTTTGATTTCTTCCTCCTTCCAAGATTTCTAAGGAGGCCTTTAGCTTATCAACATAAACCAGGTTCTTCAAAGCTCCTTTGGACTCATCCTCCAAGTGAGCACCAATTTCGGGTTCACTCGTCTTTCCCAGTTCCAGGTGACCACCATCCCTTTGGGCTCACAGGCTTGGAGAAGATCTATCCTTCATCTTCAGCAAGCATTCACTCAGAGACTCCATGTGATTTTCTGTGTCCCTTAGAACTTGTTCTCCAGCTACTTTAGAGTCCTCTAATATGATTTTTGCTTTATATTGGACACCTCCTTGTTCCCTCTGTGCTTCAGCTTCTCCTTGTATTGTTGGTATCTGCGTTGGCGGAAGTAGGGATCCTTCATTCAAAACCTCTTTGATTGCCAGTTTCAGTTCTTTCTCATTCACTTGAAAGAGTCTCCAGTTTGTTTTAGCTTCAGCTATTTGTGATCTCAGGAATTCAGATTCACCTTGGAGGGACTGTATCCTTCTTGATAGATGCGCCATCATTTCATCCTGTTGACCTTGTTGAGCCTTCTGTGCTTTGAGCTCTTCTTCTAGAAAGAGCATTTCAACGCCATGGCTGGATTCGGACCTATGCAGCTTTTCGTCGGTTGCCTCCAGCTGTTGTGCTTCTCTTGAACCCTTCTCAAACCTGCAATCCTTTAAAGATGATTCTAAGCCTTCATGTTCTTTTTCAACAAGGCTCACTTTTTCAAGAAATCCACATTTTGCCTCAATAAGTTCAGCAAGATTTAGAGCCAGCCTTTTTTCTCTTCCCACGTAAAGCCTGCTACGAACCGACTGAAAACCTCTCCAGAAAAGTGAGAGCACAGCAAAAAATCCAAGAGCTGTACACATCACCAACTCCCAAGGAAAGCCATAAGGAAGATGGCCTGGCTTCATGTCTTCGGACAATGCTGCCACAACCCTGGGTGCTTCTTCCAGAACCACCCACTAGGATGGCTGTGAGGCAGCCCTTGGCTCCTCCATCACGCCAAGACAGCTTTGGCTCTTGCCACCACAACCACAGCCTGCCCAGGCAGGCCAACACAGGCTGTGGACACTCAGGTGTTTGGTCAGGAACTCCAACCTGCACCAGGCAACGGAGCAGACCACTGTGATCCCCTTCAGGGGCTGAGCGTATAGTGGGTGGTGGTCGTATGGCGATGGGAGCCATGATCAAAGGCTCCCAGGAGCCTTGTTGTGCTCAACTGCCCATCAAGGGAGTCTTGTCCGCTTCCCTACCCAGTGCATCCTCATGTGCCACAGGTTTAGGTCCCTCCCACTCCAGCCAGAGAGAATTCCTCTCCATGCCACCCACCCCTTGATTTGGTTTAGGCCAGGCCAAGGCGGGGTTAGTAGGAAGATTCCATCCAGTCATAATAACATTCAGTTTGATGTCACTCAAATTCTAAAGCTGATTAAACTGTTCAAACAGCTTTTATGGCCTCTATTGGTCTTTGTGTCCCTTGCCTTTTGTTTGAGTGACTCAGTCCTTTCCCTGCCCTTGTGCTCTCCCTATTTCCTACCTTCCTTGCTTCCTTCCTCCCTTCCTGGGTTTTCTCCTTTTCTTCTTCCTTCTTTTCTACCTCCCTGCATCCCTCCAACTTTGCCTTCCTCCCTTCCAACTTTCTCTCTCCCTTCCCTCCCTTTTCTTTTCTTGCAAGTGTTTGGGGTGAAAGTCCATGGCAGGCCAGCCCCAAGCTAGGCAAGGTCCCTGCCACTGAGCTACAACATCCCCAGACCTGCTGCCACTTCCTATGCAAGTAACTTGAATTATCTCTAAAGAGAAACTTTCACATTAGTCTACTTTCAAAGTAATTTCAGAAGAGTTGCTAACATGGGCATAAATCAGTTATGACAAGTCATTTTTGAAAAGCACGGCACAGCTAATGTTCCTCCAAAGAAGGAGTTGAAAACTTAATTGGTTTTCAGGTCAGCATTTCTAGACTAGTACAAACCCTCCTAATCCTGATCTCTCCTTAGTCCTATGATTTCTTTAAGTGTCCCCTTTATTCCTGTACATGGAGTCATGTGTACAGAAATTATACCTGGTTCTATTGAACTCTACTTAATTCTTTCTCACCTCTGTGCTCCTTTTGCCAAGTCACTCCTCAACACTTACTGTAACCCTTTCAATTTTTTGTCCATTTTCATTTAAAAAACTCTTTCAAAAATTGAACCATTTCGCATGCACACAGTCTTCTTGATCTGCTATTAATCCCCCTCTACTTACATTGTAAGTTATTGAAATGTACACTTCCAGACCTTTTTCAGATTTTTGATTCCTGTATATCTATCTGTCTATCTATTTACAAACATAACATGGTATTCTGAAAGAATCGTTCTGCTTTTGGAGCTCTACATTGTGTTTTCCAGAAGCAGGCCTATTACACAGAGATGAATCCATGTTACCTAGATTGAGTTCAAACCGGAATGTGCACTCTGATTCCCATTATATTGTTCTACCTACTAATGGACAGTTCAGTTATATCTGATGATGTACAACTGATGTTTTATGATGGCAATTTAGGTTTATTTAAAGGAGTGATTAGAAAACAGGTGAGACAGACTGATTAGATTCAGTATGTATGTTGGCTTTGTTTTTCTAGGCCTGAAGTTTTCACATTTCAATTAATTGTAGGTTATGTATCAGGCAGATTCTTCACTGGGCTTCAAATATGATAAAGTTGCTTCTTATTTTTAAGAAGGCCGTTGCAATCCTGCATTTATTTTACACCTCAGTGCTTGATTTACACAGAAGCACACACACACACACAGCACACACATCAACAAACACACAAACACATAATTAGAGCACATTTAACACTCAAATAAAGCTTTACCTACTAATTCATAACTAGGGTATTTTTTTAATAAGTATTGTGTCTTCGTCTCTACTGGGGAAACATGGTTCTTTGTGAGTTCTCTGGTTTGTTGTAGGGCAGTGAACGTTCACTTGTTGGCAATGATATAGAAATGGGGAGTAAGAGTTTAAAAGTTTTTACAGTAGGTAGGCAGAGTCAGAGTATGGAATCCAAGAATAAGAAATCGGGGTATTTCCTCTTTGTTTCTTCATTTCAAACTCCTAATAATTCATGTATATTTTCCAAAAGTCTCCCAGAAAACAAGGACTAGGTCAATCCACATATCAGTGAACCATAGCAGAATGCGATTCTGAATTTCATATAAACAGTCATAAATTCAAAAAGACAGGTGCTGTGGTTTTGGCTCAGCACTAGAGTGCTGGCTTCACACTTTCAAAGGTCCTGAGTTGGATCCCCAACACCATATGTGAAAGGAATGAATGAACCAATGCATGAGTGTATGATGAATGAATTAAAGGTATAAGGAGGAGGAGGAAGAGGAGCAGGAGGAGGAGAAATAGAAGAAGATGATGAGTAATTTGACAGAAGGGAAAAGGGGGAGGAGAGTGAGTTTAAAGTGTGGTTTCCAATTCCCAAACGTTAAATTACAGCACACGGGATAGAGAGAGAAGATGGGAGGGCAGGAGGGGGGCAATAGTTGAGGCTAGAAAAGGTAGCAGTATACAACAGTTACTAACATGGCATTTTGTAAAAACGTGAATGTGTAAACAATGTGATTGTGCAATCTGTATATGGGGTCAAAATGGGAGTTCATAACTCACTTGAATCTAATGTAGGAAATACGGTATCTCAAGAGCTATGTAAGGTTTTAAGCAACCAATATAAAAAAGAGATCTTCATTTTTCTTTGTAGTTGAGATCTCCTGTTTCCTTGACATGTTTAGTTGTGTTCTCTCCTTTAGTCCTCCCATGCTCTAGTTATTCTGATATGGAAAACTAGCTGAAATGCCCAACCAGTCTCTAAATCAGTGACACTTTTTCATTAAGCCTAAAGTCACTTTACAATTGCTACAGTCATACTAAATACACTTCTTTGTTGGGAGTTTAAAAGATATTTCCATCAGCTAGATTACAAGTACCTAGAACTCCCATTTTTGTTTATGTAAGAGTGGCTTCATCAGATTAAATGCTGTTCTCTGGAATAACATAAAATAGGAATAATTTACTCATAAGATTCCTACGTAAACCATCTTTATTTACAAAATACTATCTTAAGAATTATTGTTTCATTGAGCTTCAATTGGAGCCAAAGTATAATCAATTACTGAACTAAAAGCAGTTACTTAAAAACTAAAAATGAGAGATAAGTCAAATTACATTTGAAGAGAGAGCAAAAGCATTAGGTTTCTTCTTTGGTTCTGGATGTTGAGTAACAGGCTCATTTGCAGGTGGAAGGAACCCTTCAGGCAACTCACTTGTACTTTCAGAATGGGTGTGTAGAGGGCTGAATTCCAGCTCTTGGGGGAAGATTTTGTGAGGAAAACCCCCTCCCTGCATAGACACTTTGCATTGGAAATGGAGTGGGTGGCGGGTCAGTTGGAAAATAATCTCCAGGTTCCCAGACAAGTTTCCTGGGAGAGGTGGAGGAAAAAAAAGGTCCTCTTCTCATGAACTGACTCCTTGGGTCAACTGGAAACAAGGCACCTCTGACTGGAGGGAAAGGTGCCAACACAGAGCCAGAGCCAGTTGCTTGGTTTTCAGCATGGAGAGGTGAATCAGGCACATCAGCGTCCAAAGGAGCCATATTAGGAATTCTGTGTTCTGCTGGTCCCGATGCTCTACCAAAATTTGAGTAAAACCTATCTTGCCTTTGTAGAGGAAGACGTGCATCAGAAGAATATGGTTGGCCTGGCGGATGGATCATCAGCCTGCTGGCCTGTTCCCCTGGAGGAGAGAGGGGCCCAGTCTGAGAAGTTGCTCTCTGAAAATCAGTGAACTTATGACAGCTGGATTCTCTTCCTTTACTGCTAGTCGCATGGTCCAGAGGATTCTCCAGGGCCCCTTGACCCTCTTCCTCCTCCCACTGGAGTGAAAGGTGAGAGTGTGAGTGGACCACTCTTTTCAAAATGAGGAGGTCTCCTTTCAGATGAAGGGTGACCTATTGGTGCGGGCCCATTTGGAGAAGGCTTTCTGCCCATTGCTGAGTTGGAAACATCCAGTGCATCATAGGGATCTTTTTCTACAAGTTCAAATCTAAGCTCCTTCTCAGTTAATTTCTGTCTGTTGCGTGCATTTTGTTTCCTGAAATAACTGAGGTTTCTTTCAGCAATCCGAGCTGCCAACTCACTAGCATGTGCTTCTTTCTCAGAGGAAATAATCTTCCCCAGACAGGAACGAATGGTACTCTGCAATTGTTCTTCAAGATATTGGGCTCTCTTTCTGTAGGTCTCCAGCTCTTTTATTGTATGGCTCATCTTTTCTTCGACTTTGGAAAGTTTCTCCTTTTGCTCCACACGGCAGTTTTCCTCCACTCTTAATTTCCTGTGCAGTTTCATCATATTTTCTTGATAGCGTTCCATCATGACTTTAAAGTTCTTCTGTAGGGTCTCATTCTCACTTTGCAGCTGTGCATTTTCTGACTGCAAGGATTCCTGTTCAGTCTGCAGACTTTTAAGGTGTTCTGTAAGGTCTTCCGTGGTTTTCTCCACTTCAGATGAGAAAGTACATTTTGGATTTCTTCCTCCTTCCAAGATTTCTAAGGAGGCCTTTAGCTTATCACCATAAACCAGGTTCCTCAAAGCTCCTTTGGACTCAGACTCCAAGTGAGCACCAATTTCGGGTTCACTCGTCTTTCCCAGTTCCAGGTGACCACCATCCCTTTGGGCTCCCAGGCTTGGAGAAGATCTATCCTTCATCTTCAGCAAGCATTCACTCAGAGACTCCATGTGATTTTCTGTCCCTTAGAACTTGTTCTCCAGCTACTTTAGAGTCCTCTAATATGATTTTTGCTTTATATTGGACACCTCCTTGTTCCCTCTGTGCTTCAGCTTCTCCTTGTATTGTTGGTCTCTGCGTTGGCGGAAGTAGGGCTCCTTCATTCAAAACCTCTTTGATTGCCAGCTTCAGTTCTTCCTCATTCACTTGAATGAGTCTCCAGTTTGTTTTAGCTTCAGCTATTTGTGATCTGAGGGATTCAGATTCACCTTGGAGGGACTGTATCCTCCTTGATAGATGCGCCATCGTTTCATCTTGTTGACCATGTTGAGCCTTCTGTGCTTTGAGCCCTTCTTCTATAAAGAGCATTTCAACGACATGGCTGGATTCGGGCCTATGCAGCTTTTCGTCAGTTGCCTCCAGCTGTTGTGCTTCTCTTGAACCCTTCTCAAACCTGCAATCCTTTAAAGATGATTCTAAGCCTTCATGTTCTTTTTCAACAAGGCTCACTTTTTCAAGAAGTCCACATTTTGCCTCAATAAGTCCAGCAAGATTTAGAGCCAGCCTTTTTTCTCTTCCCACGTAAAGCCTGCTACGAACCGACTGAAAACCTCTCCAGAAAAGTGAGAGAACAGCAAAAAATCCAAGAGCTGTACACATCACCAACTCCCAAGAAAAGCCATAAGGAAGATGGCCTGGCTTCATGTCTTCGGACAATGCTGCCACAACCCTGGGTGCTTCTTCCAGAACCACCCACTAGGATGGCTGAGAGGCAGCCCTTGGCTCCTCCATCACGCCAAGACAGCTTTGGCTCTTGCCACCACAACCACAGCCTGCCCAGGCAGGCCAACACAGGCTGTGGACACTCAGGTGTTTGGTCAGGAACTCCAACCTGCACCAGGCAACGGAGCAGACCACTGTGATCCCCTTCAGGGGCTGAGCGTATGGTGGGTGGTGGGCGTATGGCGGTGGGAGCCATGATCAAAGGTTCCCAGGAGCCTTGTTGTGCTCAACTGCCCATCAGGGGAGTCTTGTCCGCTTCTCTACCCAGTGCATCCTCATGTGCCACAGGTTTAGGTCCCTCCCACTCCAGCCAGAGAGAATTCCTCTCCATGCCACCCACCCCTTGATTTGGTTTAGGCCAGGCCAAGGCGGGGTTAGTAGGAAGATTCCATCCAGTCATAATAACATTCAGTTTGATGTCACTCAAATTCTAAAGCTGACTAAACTGTTCAAACAGCTTTTATGGCCTCTATTGGTCTTTGTGTCCCTTGCCTTTTGTTTGAGTGACTCAGTCCTTTCCCTGCCCTTGTGCTCTCCCTATTTCCTACCTTCCTTGCTTCCTTCCTCCCTTCCTGGGTTTTCTCCTTTTCTTCTTCCTTCTTTTCTACCTCCCTGCATCCCTCCAACTTTGCCTTCCTCCCTTCGAACTTTCTCTCTCCCTTCCCTCCCTTTTCTTTTCTTGCAAGTGTTTGGGGTGAAAGTCCATGGCAGGCCAGCCCCAAGCTAGGCAAGGTCACTGCCACTGAGCTACAACATCCCCAGACCTGCTGCCACTTCCTTTGCAAGTAACTTGAATTATCTCTAAAGAGAAACTCTCACATTAGTCTACTTTCAAAGTAATTTCAGAAGAGTTGCTAACATGGGCATAAATCAGTTAGGACAAGTCATATTTGAAAAGCACGGCACAGCTAATGTTCCTCCAAAGAAGGAGTTGAAAACTTAATTGGTTTTCAGGTCAGCATTTCTAGACTGGTACAAACCCTCCTAATCCTGATCTCTCCTTAGTCCTATGATTTCTTTAAGTGTCCCCTTTGCTCCTGTTCATGGAGTCATGTGTACAGAAATTATACCTGGTTCTATTGAACTCTACTTAATTCTTTCTCACCTCTGTGCTCCTTTTGCCAAGTCACTCCTCAACACTTACTGTAACCCTTTCAATTTTTTGTCCATTTTCATTTAAAAAACTCTTTCAAAAATTGAACCATTTCGCATGCAGACACAGTCTTCTTGATCTGCTATTAATCCCCCATTACTGACATTGTAAGTTATTGAAATGTACACTTCCAGACCGTTTTCAGATTTTTGATTCCTGTATATCTATCTGTCTATCTATTTACAAACATAACATGGTATTCTGAAAGAATCGTTCTGCTTTTGGAGCTCTACATTGTGTTTTCCAGAAGAAGGCCTATTACACAGAGATGAATCCATGTTACCTAGATTGAGCTCAAACCGGAATGTGCACTCTGATTCCCATTATATTGTTCTACCTACTAATGGACAGTTCAGTTATATCCAGACCTCACCACCTCCCCCATTGAGTAAAACCCTTGTGAAGAGACATGTAGATGCCTTTATGAACATATTGATAATTTTTCATGGCAGTGTTTTCCAAAAACCAGTTAGTAAAATCAATTTATTCCTTTGCAGCCTGAAATTATCTTCATTCCAGTTTACTGGTATAAGAACCGCAGCATATCAGCAACCATTCTCCAATAGTAGTTCAGGCAGAAGTCATTCTAGATAACAAGCAGTGCCGGATCCTCCATGTATTTTACACAGCCCATGACGGGGGACATCCGTTCATTCGTTTAGAACAACTGATGTTTTATGCTGGCAAATTAGGTTTATTTAAAGGAGTGATTAGAAAACAGGTGAGACAGACTGATTAGATTCAGTATGTATGTTGGCTTTGTTTTTCTAGGCCTGAAGTTTTCACATTTCAATTAATTGTAGGTTAAGTATCAGGCAGATTCTTCACGGGGCTTCAAATGTGATAAAGTTGCTTCTTATTTTTAAGAAGGCCGTTGCAATCCTGCATTTATTTTACACCTCAGTGCTTGTTTTACACACAAGCACACACACCCACACACCACACACATCAACACACACACAAACACATAATTAGAGCACATTTAACACTCAAATAAAGCTTTACCTACTAATTCATAACTAGGGTATTTTTTAATAAGTATTGTGTCTTGGTCTCTACTGGGGAAACATGGTTCAATGTGAGTTCCCTGGTTTGTTGTAGGGTAGTGAACGTTCACTTGTTGGCAATGATATAGAAATGGGGAGTAAGAGTTTAAAAGTTGTTACAGTAGGTAGGCATAGTCAGAGTATGGAATCTAAGAATAAGAAATTGGGGAATTTCCTCTTTGTTTCTTCATTTCAACCTCCTAATAATTCATGTATATTTTCCAAAAGACTCCCAGAAAACAAGGACTAGGTCAATCCACATATCACTGAACCATAGCAGAATGCGATTCTGAATTTCATATAAACAGTCATAAAATCAAAAAGACAGGTGCTGGGGTTTTGGCTCAGCACTAGAGTGCTGGCTTCACACTTTCAAAGGTCCTGAATTGTATCCCCAACACCATATGTGAAATAAATGAATGAACCAAAGCATGAGTGTATGATGAATGAATTAAAGGTATAAGGAGGAGGAGGAAGAGGAGGAGGAGGAGGAGAAATAGAAGAAGATGATGAGTAATTTGACAGAAGGGAAAAAGTGGAGGAGAGTGAGTTTAAACTGTGGTTTCCAATTCCCTAACGTTAAATTACAGTAGACGGGATAGAGAGAGAAGATGGGAGAGCAGGAGAGGGGGGATAGTAGAGGCTAGAAAAGGTAGCAATATACAACAGTTACTAACATGGCATTTTGTAAAAACGTGGATGTGTAAAAAATGTGATTGTGCAATCTGTATATGGGGTCACAATGGGAGTTCATAACCCACTTGAATCTAATGTAGGAAATATGGTATCTCAAGAGCTATGTAAGGTTTTAAGCAACCAATATAAAAAAGAGGTCTTCATTTTTCTTTGTAGTTGAGATCTCCTGTTTCCTTGACATGTTTAGTTGTGTTGTCTCCTTTAGTCCTCCCATGCTCTAGTTATTCTGATATGGAAAAACTAGCTGAAATGCCCAACCAGTCTCTAAATCAGTGACACTTTTTCATTAAGCCTAAAGTCACTTTACAATTGCTACAGTCATACTAAATACACTTGTTTGTTGGGGGTTTAAAAGATATTTCCATCAGCTAGATCACAAGTACCTAGAACTCCCATTCTTCTTTATGTAAGAGTGGCTTCATCAGATTAAATGCTGTTCTCTGGAATAACATAAAATAGGAATAATTTACTCATAAGATTCCTACGTAAACCATCTTTATTTACAAAATACTATCTTAAGAATTATTGTTTCATTGAGCTTCAATTGGAGCCAAAGTATAGTCAATTACTGAAGTAAAAGCAGTTACTTAAAAACTAAAAATGAGAGATAAGTCAAATTACATTTGAAGAGAGAGCAACAGCATGAGGTTTCTTGTTTGGTTCTGGATGTTGAGTAACAGGCTCATTTGCAGGTGGAAGGAACCCTTCAGGCAACTCACTTGTACTTTCAGAATGGGGGTGTAGAGGGCTGAATTCCAGCTCTTGGGGGAAGATTTTGTGAGGAAAACCCCCTCCCTGCATAGACACTTTGCATTGGAAATGGAGTGGGTGGCGGGTCAGTTGAAAATAATCTCCAGGTTCCCAGACAAGTTTCCTGGGAGAGGTGGAGGAAAAAAAAGGTCCTCTTCTCATGAACTGACTCCTTGGGTCAACTGGAAACAAGGCACCTCTGACTGGAGGGAAAGGTGCCAACACAGAGCCAGAGCCAGTTGCTTGGTTTTCAGCATGGAGAGGTGAATCAGGCACATCAGAGTCCAAAGGAGGCATATTAGGAATTCTGTGTTCTGCTGGTCCCGATGCTCTACCACAATTTGAGTAAAACCTATCTTGCCTTTGTAGAGGAAGACGTGCATCAGAAGAATATGGTTGGCCTGGCGGAGGGATCATCAGCCTGTTGCCTGTTCCCCTGGAGGAGAGAGGGGCCCAGTCTGAGAAGGTGCTCTCTGAAAATCAGTGAACTTATGACAGCTGGATTCTCTTCCTTTACTGCTAGTCGCATGGTCCAGAGGATTCTCCAGGGCCCCTTGACCCTCTTCCTCCTCCCACTGGAGTGAAAGGTGAGAGTGTGAGTGGACCACTCTTTCCAAAATGAGGACGTCTCCTTTCAGATGAAGGGTGACCTATTGGTGAGGGCCCATTTGGAGAAGGCTTTCTGCCCATTGCTGAGTTGGAAACATCCAGTGCATCATAGGGATCTTTTTCTACAAGTTCAAATCTAAGCTCCTTCTCAGTTAATTTCTGTCTGTTGCGTGCATTTTGTTTCCTGAAATACCTGAGGTTTCTTTAAGCAATCCGAGCTGCCAACTCACTAGCATGTGCTTCTTTCTCAGAGGAAATAATCTTCCCCAGACAGGAACGAATGGTACTCTGCAATTGTTCTTCAAGATATTGGGCTCTTTTTCTGTAGGTCTCCAGCTCTTTTATTGTATGGCTCATCTTTTCTTCGACTTTGTAAAGTTTCTCCTTTTGCTGCACATGGCAGTTTTCCTCCACTCTTAATTTCCTGTGCAGTTTCATCATATTTTCTTGATAGCGTTCCATCATGACTTGAAAGTTCTTCTGTAGGGTCTCATTCTCACTTTGCAGCTGTGCATTTTCTGACTGCAAGGATGCCTGTTCAGTCTGCAGACTTTTAAGGTGTTCTGTAAGGTCTTCCATGGTTTTCTACACTTCAGATGAGAAAGTACATTTTGGATTTCTTCCTCCTTCCAAGTTTTCTAAGGAGGCCTTTAGCTTATCACCATAAACCAGGTTCCTCAAAGCTAGTTTGGACTCATCCTCCAAGTGAGCACCAATTTCGGGTTCACTCGTCTTTCCCAGTTCCAGGTGACCACCATCCCTTTGGGCTCACAGGCTTGGAGAAGATCTATCCTTCATCTTCAGCAAGCATTCACTCAGAGACTCCATGTGATTTTCGGTGTCCCTTAGAACTTGTTCTCCAGCTACTTTAGAGTCCTCTAATATGATTTTTGGTTTATATTGGACACCTCCTTGTTCCCTCTGTGCTTCAGCTTCTCCTTGTATTGTTGGTCTCTGCATTGGCGGAAGTAGGGCTCCTTCATTCAAAACCTCTTTGATTGCCAGCTTCAGTTCTTCCTCATTCACTTGAAAGAGTCTCCAGTTTGTTTTAGCTTCAGCTCTTTGTGATCTGAGGGATTCAGATTCACCATGGAGGGACTGTATCCTTCTTGATAGATGCGCCATCGTTTCATCCTTTTGACCATGTTGAGCCTTCTGTGCTTTGAGCCCTTCTTCTAGAAAGAGCATTTCAACGCCATGGCTGGATTCGGGCCTATGCAGCTTTTCGTCGGTTGCCTCCAGCTGTTGTGCTTCTCTTGAACCCTTCTCAAACCTGCAATCCTTTAAAGATGATTCTAAGCCTTCATGTTCTTTTTCAACAAGGCTCACTTTTTCAAGAAGTCCACATTTTGCCTCAATAATTCCAGCAAGATTTAGAGCCAGCCTTTTTTCTCTTCCCACGTAAAGCCTGCTACGAACCGACTGAAAACCTCTCCAGAAAACTGAGAGAACAGCAAAAAATCCAAGAGCTGTACACATCACCAACTCCCAAGGAAAGCCATAAGGAAGATGGCCTGGCTTCATGTCTTCGGTCAATGCTGCCACAACCCTGGGTGCTTCTTCCAGAACCACCCACTAGGATGGCTGAGAGGCAGCCCTTGGCTCCTCCATCACGCCAAGACAGCTTTGGCTCTTGCCACCACAACCACAGCCTGCCCAGGCAGGCCAACACAGGCTGTGGACACTCAGGTGTTTGGTCAGAAACTCCAACCTGCACCAGGCAACGGAGCAGACCACTGTGATCCCCTTCAGGGGCTGAGCGTATAGTGGGTGGTGGGCGTATGGCGGTGGGAGCCATGATCAAAGGCTCCCAGGAGCCTTGTTGTGCTCAACTGCCCATCAGGGGAGTCTTGTCCGCTTCCCTACCCAGTGCATCCTCATGTGCCACAGGTTTAGGTCCCTCCCACTCCAGCCAGAGAGAATTCCTCTCCATGCCACCCACCCCTTGATTTGGTTTAGGCCAGGCCCAGGCGGGGTTAGTAGGAAGATTCCATCCAGTCATAATAACATTCAGTTTGATGTCACTCAAATTCTAAAGCTGACTAAACTGTTCAAACAGCTTTTATGGCCTCTATTGGTCTTTGTGTCCCTTGCCTTTTGTTTGAGTGACTCAGTCCTTTCCCTGCCCTTGTGCTCTCCCTATTTCCTACCTTCCTTGCTTCCTTCCTCCCTTCCTGGGTTTTCTCCTTTTCTTCTTCCTTCTTTTCTACCTCCCTGCATCCCTCCAACTTTGCCTTCCTCCCTTCGAACTTTCTCTCTCCCTTCCCTCCCTTTTCTTTTCTTGCAAGTGTTTGGGGTGAAAGTCCATGGCAGGCCAGCCCCAACCTAGGCAAGGTCACTGCCACTGAGCTACAACATCCCCAGACCTGCTGCCACTTCCTATGCAAGTAACTTGAATTATCTCTAAAGAGAAACTCTCACATTAGTCTACTTTCACAGTAATTTCAGAAGAGTTGCTAACATGGGCATAAATCAGTTATGACAAGTCATTTTTGAAAAGCACGGCACAGCTAATGTTCCTCCAAAGAAGGAGTTGAAAACTTAATTGGTTTTCAGGTCAGCATTTCTAGACTAGTACAAACCCTCCTAATCCTGATCTCTCCTTAGTCCTATGATTTCTTTAAGTGTCCCCTTTGCTCCTGTTCATGGAGTCATGTGTACAGAAATTATACCTGGTTCTATTGAACTCTACTTAATTCTTTCTCACCTCTGTGCTCCTTTTGCCAAGTCACTCCTCAACACTTACTGTAACCCTTTCAATTTTTTGTCCATTTTCATTTAAAAAACTCTTTCAAAAATTGAACCATTTCGCATGCAGACACAGTCTTCTTGATCTGCTATTAATCCCCCACTACTGACATTGTAAGTTATTGAAATGTACACTTCCAGACCGTTTTCAGATTTTTGATTCCTGTATATCTATCTGTCTATCTATTTACAAACATAACATGGTATTCTGAAAGAATCGTTCTGCTTTTGGAGCTCTACATTGTGCTTTCCAGAAGCAGGCCTATTACACAGAGATGAATCCATGTTACCTAGATTGAGTTCAAACCGGAATGTGCACTCTGATTCCCATTATATTGTCCTACCTACTAATGGACAGTTCAGTTATATCCAGACCTCACCACCTCCCCCATTGAGTAAAACCCTTGTGAAGAGACATGTACATGCCTTTATGAACATATTGATAATTTTTCATGGCAGTGTTTTCCAAAAACCAGTTAGTAAAATCAATTTATTCCTTTGCAGCCTGAAATTACCTTCATTCCAGTTTACTGGTATAAGAACCGCAGTATATCAGCAACCATTCTCCAATTGTAGTTCAGGCAGAAGTCATCCTAGATAACAAGCAGTGCCGGATCCTCCATGTATTTTACACAGCCCATGATGGGGGACATCCGTCCATTCGTTTAGAAAAACTGATGTTTTATGCTGGCAATTTATGTTTATTTAAAGGAGTGATTAGAAAACAGGTGAGACAGACTGATTAGATTCAGTATGTATGTTGGCTTTGTTTTTCTAGGCCTGAAGTTTTCACATTTCAATTAATTGTAGGTTAAGAATCAGGCAGATTCTTCACTGGGCTTCAAATGTGATAAAGTTGCTTCTTATTTTTAAGAAGGCCGTTGCAATCCTGCATTTATTTTACACCTCAGTGCTTGTTTTACACACAAGCACACACACCCACACACCACACACATCAACACACACACAAACACATAATTAGAGCACATTTAACACTCAAATAAAGCTTTACCTGCTAATTCATAACTAGGGTATTTTTTTAATAAGTATTGTGTCTTGGTCTCTACTGGGGAAACATGGTTCAATGTGAGTTCTCTGGTTTGTTGTAGGGCAGTGAACGTTCACTTGTTGGCAATGATATAGAAATGGGGAGTAAGAGTTTAAAAGCTTTTACAGTACGTAGGCAGAGTCAGAGTATGGAATCTAAGAATAAGAAATTGGGGAATTTCCTCTTTGTTTCTTCATTTCAACCTCCTAATAATTCATGTATATTTTCCAAAAGTCTCCCAGAAAACAAGGACCAGGTCGATCCACATATCAGTGAACCATAGCAGAATTCGATTCTGAATTTCATATAAACAGTCATAAAATCAAAAAGACAGGTGCTGGGGTTTTGTCTCAGCACTAGAGTGCTGGCTTCACACTTTCAAAGGTCCTGAGTTGGATCCCCAACACCATACGTGAAAGGAATGAATGAACCAATGCATGAGTGTATGATGAATGAATTAAAGGTATAAGGAGGAGGAGGAAGAGGAGGAGGAGGAGGAGAAATAGAAGAAGATGATGAGTAATTTGACAGAAGGGAAAAAGGGGAGGAGAGTGAGTTTAAAGTGTGGTTTCCAATTCCCAAATGTTAAATTACAGCGGACGGGATAGAGAGAGAAGATGGGAGGGCAGGAGAGAGGGGATAGTAGAGGCTAGAAAAGGTATCTGAATACAACAGTTACTAACATGGCATTTTGTAAAAACGTGGATGTGTAAAAAATGTGATTGTGCAATCTGTATATGGGGTCACAATGGGAGTTCATAACCCACTTGAATCTAATGTAGGAAATATGGTATCTCAAGAGCTATGTAAGGTTTTAAGCAACCAATATAAAAAAGAGGTCTTCATTTTTCTTTGTAGTTGAGATCTCCTGTTTCCTTGACATGTTTAGTTGTGTTGTCTCCTTTAGTCCTCCCATGCTCTAGTTATTCTGATATGGAAAAACTAGCTGAAATGCCCAACCAGTCTCTAAATCAGTGACACTTTTTCATTAAGCCTAAAGTCACTTTACAATTGCTACAGTCATACTAAATACACTTCTTTGTTGGGGGTTTAAAAGATATTTCCATCAGCTAGATCACAAGTACCTAGAACTCCCATTCTTCTTTATGTAAGAGTGGCTTCATCAGATTAAATGCTGTTCTCTGGAATAACATAAAATAGGAATAATTTACTCATAAGATTCCTACGTAAACCATCTTTATTTACAAAATACTATCTTAAGAATTATTGTTTCATTGAGCTTCAATTGGAGCCAAAGTATAGTCAATTACTGAAGTAAAAGCAGTTACTTAAAAACTAAAAATGAGAGATAAGTCAAATTACATTTGAAGAGAGAGCAACAGCATGAGGTTTCTTGTTTGGTTCTGGATGTTGAGTAACAGGCTCATTTGCAGGTGGAAGGAACCCTTCAGGCAACTCACTTGTACTTTCAGAATGGGGGTGTAGAGGGCTGAATTCCAGCTCTTGGGGGAAGATTTTGTGAGGAAAACCCCCTCCCTGCATAGACACTTTGCATTGGAAATGGAGTGGGTGGCGGGTCAGTTGAAAATAATCTCCAGGTTCCCAGACAAGTTTCCTGGGAGAGGTGGAGGAAAAAAAAGGTCCTCTTCTCATGAACTGACTCCTTGGGTCAACTGGAAACAAGGCACCTCTGACTGGAGGGAAAGGTGCCAACACAGAGCCAGAGCCAGTTGCTTGGTTTTCAGCATGGAGAGGTGAATCAGGCACATCAGAGTCCAAAGGAGGCATATTAGGAATTCTGTGTTCTGCTGGTCCCGATGCTCTACCACAATTTGAGTAAAACCTATCTTGCCTTTGTAGAGGAAGACGTGCATCAGAAGAATATGGTTGGCCTGGCGGAGGGATCATCAGCCTGTTGCCTGTTCCCCTGGAGGAGAGAGGGGCCCAGTCTGAGAAGGTGCTCTCTGAAAATCAGTGAACTTATGACAGCTGGATTCTCTTCCTTTACTGCTAGTCGCATGGTCCAGAGGATTCTCCAGGGCCCCTTGACCCTCTTCCTCCTCCCACTGGAGTGAAAGGTGAGAGTGTGAGTGGACCACTCTTTCCAAAATGAGGACGTCTCCTTTCAGATGAAGGGTGACCTATTGGTGAGGGCCCATTTGGAGAAGGCTTTCTGCCCATTGCTGAGTTGGAAACATCCAGTGCATCATAGGGATCTTTTTCTACAAGTTCAAATCTAAGCTCCTTCTCAGTTAATTTCTGTCTGTTGCGTGCATTTTGTTTCCTGAAATACCTGAGGTTTCTTTCAGCAATCCGAGCTGCCAACTCACTAGCATGTGCTTCTTTCTCAGAGGAAATAATCTTCCCCAGACAGGAACGAATGGTACTCTGCAATTGTTCTTCAAGATATTGGGCTCTTTTTCTGTAGGTCTCCAGCTCTTTTATTGTATGGCTCATCTTTTCTTCGACTTTGGAAAGTTTCTCCTTTTGCTGCACATGGCAGTTTTCCTCCACTCTTAATTTCCTGTGCAGTTTCATCATATTTTCTTGATAGCGTTCCATCATGACTTGAAAGTTCTTCTGTAGGGTCTCATTCTCACTTTGCAGCTGTGCATTTTCTGACTGCAAGGATGCCTGTTCAGTCTGCAGACTTTTAAGGTGTTCTGTAAGGTCTTCCATGGTTTTCTACACTTCAGATGAGAAAGTACATTTTGGATTTCTTCCTCCTTCCAAGTTTTCTAAGGAGGCCTTTAGCTTATCACCATAAACCAGGTTCCTCAAAGCTAGTTTGGACTCATCCTCCAAGTGAGCACCAATTTCGGGTTCACTCGTCTTTCCCAGTTCCAGGTGACCACCATCCCTTTGGGCTCACAGGCTTGGAGAAGATCTATCCTTCATCTTCAGCAAGCATTCACTCAGAGACTCCATGTGATTTTCGGTGTCCCTTAGAACTTGTTCTCCAGCTACTTTAGAGTCCTCTAATATGATTTTTGGTTTATATTGGACACCTCCTTGTTCCCTCTGTGCTTCAGCTTCTCCTTGTATTGTTGGTCTCTGCGTTGGCGGAAGTAGGGCTCCTTCATTCAAAACCTCTTTGATTGCCAGCTTCAGTTCTTCCTCATTCACTTGAAAGAGTCTCCAGTTTGTTTTAGCTTCAGCTCTTTGTGATATGAGGGATTCAGATTCACCATGGAGGGACTGTATCCTTCTTGATAGATGCGCCATCGTTTCATCCTGTTGACCATGTTGAGCCTTCTGTGCTTTGAGCCCTTCTTCTAGAAAGAGCATTTCAACGCCATGGCTGGATTCGGGCCTATGCAGCTTTTCGTCGGTTGCCTCCAGCTGTTGTGCTTCTCTTGAACCCTTCTCAAACCTGCAATCCTTTAAAGATGATTCTAAGCCTTCATGTTCTTTTTCAACAAGGCTCACTTTTTCAAGAAGTCCACATTTTGCCTCAATAATTCCAGCAAGATTTAGAGCCAGCCTTTTTTCTCTTCCCACGTAAAGCCTGCTACGAACCGACTGAAAACCTCTCCAGAAAACTGAGAGAACAGCAAAAAATCCAAGAGCTGTACACATCACCAACTCCCAAGGAAAGCCATAAGGAAGATGGCCTGGCTTCATGTCTTCGGACAATGCTGCCACAACCCTGGGTGCTTCTTCCAGAACCACCCACTAGGATGGCTGAGAGGCAGCCCTTGGCTCCTCCATCACGCCAAGACAGCTTTGGCTCTTGCCACCACAACCACAGCCTGCCCAGGCAGGCCAACACAGGCTGTGGACACTCAGGTGTTTGGTCAGAAACTCCAACCTGCACCAGGCAACGGAGCAGACCACTGTGATCCCCTTCAGGGGCTGAGCGTATAGTGGGTGGTGGGCGTATGGCGGTGGGAGCCATGATCAAAGGCTCCCAGGAGCCTTGTTGTGCTCAACTGCCCATCAGGGGAGTCTTGTCCGCTTCCCTACCCAGTGCATCCTCATGTGCCACAGGTTTAGGTCCCTCCCACTCCAGCCAGAGAGAATTCCTCTCCATGCCACCCACCCCTTGATTTGGTTTAGGCCAGGCCCAGGCGGGGTTAGTAGGAAGATTCCATCCAGTCATAATAACATTCAGTTTGATGTCACTCAAATTCTAAAGCTGACTAAACTGTTCAAACAGCTTTTATGGCCTCTATTGGTCTTTGTGTCCCTTGCCTTTTGTTTGAGTGACTCAGTCCTTTCCCTGCCCTTGTGCTCTCCCTATTTCCTACCTTCCTTCCTTCCTTCCTCCCTTCCTGGGTTTTCTCCTTTTCTTCTTCCTTCTTTTCTACCTCCCTGCATCCCTCCAACTTTGCCTTCCTCCCTTCCAACTTTCTCTCTCCCTTCCCTCCCTTTTCTTTTCTTGCAAGTGTTTGGGGTGAAAGTCCATGGCAGGCCAGCCCCAACCTAGGCAAGGTCACTGCCACTGAGCTACAACATCCCCAGACCTGCTGCCACTTCCTATGCAAGTAACTTGAATTATCTCTAAAGAGAAACTCTCACATTAGTCTACTTTCAAAGTAATTTCAGAAGAGTTGCTAACATGGGCATAAATCAGTTATGACAAATCATTTTTGAAAAGCACGGCACAGCAAATGTTCCTCCAAGGAAGTAGTTGAAAACGTAATTCGTTTTCAGGTCAGCATTTCTAGACTAGTACAAACCCTCCTAATCCTGATCTCTCCTTAGTCCTATGATTTCTTTAAGTGTCCCCTTTGCTCCTGTTCATGGAGTCATGTGTACAGAAATTATACCTTGTTCTATTGCACTCTACTTAATTCTTTCTCACCTCTGTGCTCCTTTTGCCAAGTCACTCCTCAACACTTACTGTAACCCTTTCAATTTTTTGTCCATTTTCATTTAAAAAACTCTTTCAAAAATTGAACCATTTCGCATGCAGACACAGTCTTCTTGATCTGCTATTAATCCCCCACTACTGACATTGTAAGTTATTGAAATGTACACTTCCAGACCGTTTTCAGATTTTTGATTCCTGTATATCTATCTGTCTATCTATTTACAAACATAACATGGTATTCTGAAAGAATCGTTCTGCTTTTGGAGCTCTACATTGTGTTTTCCAGAAGCAGGCCTATTACACAGAGATGAATCCATGTTACCTAGATTGAGTTCAAACCGGAATGTGCACTCTGATTCCCATTATATTGTCCTACCTACTAATGGACAGTTCAGTTATATCCAGACCTCACCACCTCCCCCATTGAGTAAAACCCTTGTGAAGAGACATGTAGATGCCTTTATGAACATATTGATAATTTTTCATGGCAGTGTTTTCCAAAAACCAGTTAGTAAAATCAATTTATTCCTTTGCAGCCTGAAATTACTTTCATTCCAGTTTACTGGTATAAGAACCGCAGTATATCAGCAACCATTCTCCAATAGTAGTTCAGGCAGAAGTCGTTCTAGATAACAAGCAGTGCCGGATCCTCCATGTATTTTACACAGCCCATGACGGGGGACATCCGTCCATTCGTTTAGAACAACTGATGTTTTATGCTGGCAATTTAGGTTTATTTAAAGGAGTGATTAGAAAACAGGTGAGACAGACTGATTAGATTCAGTATGTATCTTGGCTTTGTTTTTCTAGGACTGAAGTTTTCACATTTCAATTAATTGTAGGTTAAGTATCAGGCAGATTCTTCACTGGGCTTCAAATAATGATAAAGTTGCTTCTTATTTTTAAGAAGGCCGTTGCAATCCTGCATTTATTTTACACCTCAGTGCTTGTTTTACACACAAGCACACACACCCACACACCACACACATCAACACACACACAAACACATAATTAGAGCACATTTAACACTCAAATAGAGCTTTACCTGCTAATTCATAACTAGCGTATTTTTTTAATAAGTATTGTGTCTTGGTCTCTACTGGGGAAACATGGTTCAATGTGAGTTCTCTGGTTTCTTGTAGGACAGTGAACGTTCACTTGTTGGCAATGATATAGAAATGGGGAGTAAGAGTTTAAAAGTTTTTACAGTAGGTAGGCAGAGTCAGAGTATGGAATCTACGAATAAGAAATTGGGGAATTTCCTCTTTGTTTCTTCATTTCAACCTCCTAATAATTCATGTACATTTCCAAAAGTCTCCCAGAAAACAAGGACTAGGTCAATCCACATATCAGTGAACCATAGCAGAATGCGATTCTGAATTTCATATAAACAGTCATAAAATCAAAAAGACAGGTGCTGGAGTATTGGCTCAGCACTAGAGTGCTGGCTTCACACTTTCAAAGGTCCTGAGTTGGACCCCCAACACCATACGGGAAAGGAATGAATGAACCAATGCATGAGTGTATGATGAATGAATTAAAGGTATAAGGAGGAGGAGGAAGAGGAGGAGGAGGAGGAGAAATAGAAGAAGATGATGAGTAATTTGCCAGAAGGGAAAAAGGGGAGGAGAGTGAGTTTAAAGTGTGGTTTCCAATTCCCAAACGTTAAATTACAGCGGACGGGATAGAGAGAGAAGATGGGAGGGCAGGAGAGGGGGGATAGTAGAGGCTAGAAAAGGTAGCAGAATACAACAGTTACTAACATGGCATTGTGTAAAAACGTGGATGTGTAAACAATGTGATTGTGCAATCTGTATATGGGGTCAAATGGGAGTTCATAACCCACTTGTATCTTATGTAGGAAATATGGTATCTCAAGAGCTATGTAATGTTTTAAGCAACCAATATAAAAAAGAGGTCTTCATTTTTCTTTGTAGTTGAGATCTCTTGTTTCCGTGACATGTTTAGTTGTGTTCTCTCCTTTAGTCCTCCCATGCTCTAGTTATTCTGATATGGAAAAACTAGCTGAAATGCCCAACCAGTCTCTAAATCAGTGACACTTTTTCATTAAGCCTAAAGTCACTTTACAATTGCTACAGTCATACAAAATGCACTTCTTTGTTGGGAGTTTAAAAGATATTTCGATCATCTAGATTACAAGGACCTAGAACTCCCATTCTTGTTTATGTAAGAGTGGCTTCATCAGATTAAATGCTGTTCTCTGGAATAACATAAAATAGGAATAATTTACTCATAAGATTCCTACGTAAACCATCTTTATTTACAAAATACTATCTTAAGAATTATTGTTTCATTGAGCTTCAATTGGAGCCAAAGTATAGTCAATTACTGAAGTAAAAGCAGTTACTTAAAAACTAAAAATGAGAGATAAGTCAAATTACATTTGAAGAGAGAGCAACAGCATGAGGTTTCTTGTTTGGTTCTGGATGTTGAGTAACAGGCTCATTTGCAGGTGGACGGAACCCTTCAGGCAACTCACTTGTACTTTCAGAATGGGGGTGTAAAGGGCTGAATTCCAGCTCTTGGGGGAAGATTTTGTGAGGAAAACCCCCTCCCTGCATAGACACTTTGCATTGGAAATGGAGAGGGTGGCGGGTCAGTTGGAAAATAATCTCCAGGTTCCCAGACAAGTTTCCTGGGAGAGGTGGAGGAAAAAAAAGGTCCTCTTCTCATGAACTGACTCCTTGGGTCAACTGGAAACAAGGCACCTCTGACTGGAGGGAAAGGTGCCAACACAGAGCCAGAGCCAGTTGCTTGGTTTTCAGCATGGAGAGGTGAATCAGGCACATCAGAGTCCAAAGGAGGCATATTAGGAATTCTGTGTTCTGCTGGTCCCGATGCTCTACCACAATTTGAGTAAAACCTATCTTGCCTTTGTAGAGGAAGACGTGCATCAGAAGAATATGGTTGGCCTGGCGGAGGGATCATCAGCCTGCTGGCCTCTTCCCCTGGAGGAGAGAGGGGCCCAGTCTGAGAAGGTGCTCTCTGAAAATCAGTGAACTTATGACAGCTGGATTCTCTTCCTTTACTGCTAGTCGCATGGTCCAGAGGATTCTCCAGGGCCCCTTGACCCTCTTCCTCCTCCCACTGGAGTGAAAGGTGAGAGTGTGAGTGGACCACTCTTTTCAAAATGAGGAGGTCTCCTTTCAGATGAAGGGTGACCTATTGGTGAGGGCCCATTTGGAGAAGGCTTTCTGCCCATTGCTGAGTTGGAAACATCCAGTGCATCATAGGGATCTTTTTCTACTAGTTCAAATCTAAGCTCCTTCTCAGTTAATTTCTGTCTGTTGCGTGCATTTTGTTTCCTGAAATAACTGAGGTTTCTTTCAGCAATCCGAGCTGCCAACTCACTAGCATGTGCTTCTTTCTCAGAGGAAATAATCTTCCCCAGACAGGAACGAATGGTACTCTGCAATTGTTCTTCAAGATATTGGGCTCTTTTTCTGTAGGTCTCCAGCTCTTTTATTGTATGGCTCATCTTTTCTTCGACTTTGGAAAGTTTCTCCTTTTGCTCCACACGGCAGTTTTCCTCCACTCTTAATTTCCTGTGCAGTTTCATCATATTTTCTTGATAGCGTTCCATCATGACTTTAAAGTTCTTCTGTAGGGTCTCATTCTCACTTTGCAGCTGTGCATTTTCTGACTGCAAGGATGCCTGTTCAGTCTGCAGACTTTTAAGGTGTTCTGTAAGTTCTTCCGTGGTTTTCTCCACTTCAGATGAGAAAGTACATTTTGGATTTCTTCCTCCTTCCAAGATTTCTAAGGAGGCCTTTAGCTTATCACCATAAACCAGGTTCCTCAAAGCTCCTTTGGACTCAGACTCCAAGTGAGCACCAATTTCGGGTTCACTCGTCTTTCCCAGTTCCAGGTGACCACCATCCCTTTGGGCTCACAGGCTTGGAGAAGATCTATCCTTCATCTTCAGCAAGCATTCACTCAGAGACTCCATGTGATTTTCGGTGTCCCTTAGAACTTGTTCTTCAGCTACTTTAGAGTGCTCTAATATGATTTTTGCTTTATATTGGACACCTCCTTGTTCCCTCTGTGCTTCAGCTTCTCCTTGTATTGTTGGTCTCTGCGTTGGCGGACGTAGGGCTCCTTCATTCAAAACCTCTTTGATTTCCAGCTTCAGTTCTTCCTCATTCACTTGAAAGAGTCTCCAGTTTGTTTTAGCTTCAGCTATTTGTGATCTGAGGGATTCAGATTCACCTTGGAGGGACTGTATCCTTCTTGATAGATGCGCCATCGTTTCATCCTGTTGACCATGTTGAGCCTTCTGTGCTTTGAGGCCTTCTTCTAGAAAGAGCATTTCAACGCCATGGCTGGATTCGGGCCTATGCAGCTTTTCGTCGGTTTCCTCCAGCTGTTTTGCTTCTCTTGAACCCTTCTCAAACCTGCAATCCTTTAAAGATGATTCTAAGCCTTCATGTTCTTTTTCAACAAGGCTCACTTTTTCAAGAAGTCCCCATTTTGCCTCAATAAGTCCAGCAAGATTTAGAGCCAGCCTTTTTTCTCTTCCCACGTAAAGCCTGCTACGAACCGACTGTAAACCTCTCCAGAAAAGTGAGAGAACAGCAAAAAATCCAAGAGCTGTACACATCACCAACTCCCAAGGAAAGCCATAAGGAAGATGGCCTGGCTTCATGTCTTCGGACAATGCTGCCACAACCCTGGGTGCTTCTTCCAGAACCACCCACTAGGATGGCTGAGGGGCAGCCCTTGGCTCCTCCATCACGCCAAGACAGCTTTGGCTCTTGCCACCACAACCACAGCCTGCCCAGGCAGGCCAACACAGGCTGTGGACACTCAGGTGTTTGGTCAGGAACTCCAACCTGCACCAGGCAACGGAGCAGACCACTGTGATCCCCTTCAGGGGCTGAGCGTATGGTGGGTGGTGGGCGTATGGCGGTGGGAGCCATGATCAAAGGCTCCCAGGAGCCTTGTTGTGCTCAACTGCCCATCAGGGGAGTGTTGTCCGCTTCCCTACCCAGTGCATCCTCATGTGCCACAGGTTTAGGTCCCTCCCTCTCCAGCCAGAGAGAATTCCTCTCCATGCCACCCACCCCTTGATTTGGTTTAGGCCAGGCCAAGGCGGGGTTAGTAGGAAGATTCCATCCAGTCATAATAACATTCAGTTTGATGTCACTCAAATTCTAAAGCTGACTAAACTGTTCAAACAGCTTTTATGGCCTCTATTGGTCTTTGTGTCCCTTGCCTTTTGTTTGAGTGACTCAGTCCTTTCCCTGCCCTTGTGCTCTCCCTATTTCCTACCTTCCTTGCTTCCTTCCTCCCTTCCTGGGTTTTCTCCTTTTCTTCTTCCTTCTTTTCTACCTCCCTGCATCATTCCAACATTGCCTTCCTCCCTTCCAACTTTCTCTCTCCCTTCCCTCCCTTTTCTTTTCTTGCAAGTGTTTGGGGTGAAAGTCCATGGCAGGCCAGCCCCAAGCTAGGCAAGGTCACTGCCACTGAGCTACAACATCCCCAGACCTGCTGCCACTTCCTTTGCAAGTAACTTGAATTATCTCTAAAGAGAAACTCTCACATTAGTCTACTTTCAAAGTAATTTCAGAAGAGTTGCTAACATGGGCATAAATCAGTTATGACAAGTCATTTTTAAAAGCATGGCACAGCTAATGTTCCTCCAAAGAAGGAGTTGAAAACTTAATTGGTTTTCAGGTCAGCATTTCTAGACTTGTACAAACCCTCCTAATCCTGATCTCTCCTTAGTCCTATGATTTCTTTAAGTGTCCCCTTTGCTCCTGTTCATGGAGTCATGTGTACAGAAATTATACCTGGTTCTATTGAACTCTACTTAATTCTTTCTCACCTCTGTGCTCCTTTTGCCAAGTCACTCCTCAACACTTACTGTAACCCTTTCAATTTTTTGTCCATTTTCATTTAAAAAACTCTTTCAAAAATTGAACCATTTCACATGCAGACACAGTCTTCTTGATCTGCTATTAATCCCCCACTACTGACATTGTAAGTTATTGAAATGTACACTTCCAGACCGTTTTCAGATTTTTGATTCCTGTATATCTATCTGTCTATCTATTTACAAACATAACATGGTATTCTGAAAAATCGTTCTGCTTTTGGAGCTCTACATTGTGTTTTCCAGAAGCAGGCCTATTACACAGAGATGAATCCATGTTACCTAGATTGAGTTCAAACCGGAATGTGCACTCTGATTCCCATTATATTGTCCTACCTACTAATGGACAGTTCAGTTATATCCAGACCTCACCACCTCCCCCATTGAGTAAAACCCTTGTGAAGAGACATGTAGATGCCTTTATGAACATATTGATAAATTTTCATGGCAGTGTTTTCCAAAAACCAGTTAGTAAAATCAATTTATTCTTTTGCAGCCTGAAATTACCTTCATTCCAGTTTACTGGTATAAGAACCGCAGTATATCAGCAACCATTCTCTAATAGTAGTTCAGGCAGAAGTCATTCTAGATAACAAGCAGTGCCGGATCCTCCATGTATTCTACACAGCCCATGACGGGGGACATCCGTCAATTCGTTTAGAACAACTGATGTTTTATGCTGGCAATTTAGGTTTATTTAAAGGAGTGATTAGAAAACAGGTGAGACAGACTGATTAGATTCAGTATGTATGTTGGCTTTGTTTTTCTAGGCCTGAAGTTTTCACATTTCAATTAATTGTAGGTTAAGTATCAGGCAGATTCTTCACTGGGTTTCAAATGTGATAAAGTTGCTTCTTATTTTTAAGAAGGCCGTTGCAGTCCTGCATTTATTTTACACCTCAGTGCTTGTTTTACACACAAGCACACACACCCACACACCACACACATCAACACACACACAAACACATAATTAGAGCACATTTAACACTCAAATAAAGCTTTACCTACAAATTCATAACTAGGGTATTTTTTTAATAAGTATTGTGTCTTGGTCTCTACTGGGGAAACATGGTTCAATGTGAGTTCTCTGGTTTGTTGTAGGGCAGTGAACGTTCCCTTGTTGGCAATGATATAGAAATGGGGAGTAAGAGTTTAAAAGTTTTTACAGTAGGTAGGCAGAGTCAGAGTATGGAATCTAAGAATAAGAAATTGGGGAATTTCCTCTTTGTTTCTTCATTTCAACCTAATAATAATTCATGTATATTTTCCAAAAGTCTCCCAGAAAACAAGGACTAGGTCAATCCACATATCAGTGAACCATAGCAGAATGCGATTCTGAACTTCATATAAACAGTCATAAAATCAAAAAGACAGGTGCTGGGGTTTTGGCTCAGCACTAGAGTGCTGGCTTCACACTTTCAAAGGTCCTGAGTTGGATCCCCAACACCATACGTGAAAGGAATGGATGAACCAATGCATGAGTGTATGATGAATGAATTAAAGGAATAAGGAGGAGGAGGAAGAGGAGGAGGAGGAGGAGAAATAGAAGAAGATGATGAGTAATTTGACAGAAGGGAAAAAGGGGAGGAGAGTGAGTTTAAAGTGTGGTTTCCAATTACCAAACATTAAATTACAGCGGACGGGATAGAGAGAGAAGATGGGAGGGCAGGAGAGGGGGGATAGTAGAGGCTAGAAAAGGTAGCAGAATACAACAGTTACTAACATGGCATTTTGTAAAAACGTGGATGTGTAAACAATGTGATTGTGCAATCTGTATATGGGGTCAAAATGGGAGTTCATAACCCACTTGAATCTAATGTAGGAAATATAGTATCTCAAGAGCTATGTAAGGTTTTAAGCAACCAATATAAAAAAGAGGTCTTCATTTTTCTTTGTAGTTGAGATCTCCTGTTTCCTTGACATGTTTAGTTGTGTTGTCTCCTTTAGTCCTCCCATCCTCTAGTTATTCTGATATGGAAAAACTAGCTGAAATGCCCAACCAGTCTCTAAATCAGTGACACTGTTTCATTAAGCCTAAAGTCACTTTACAATTGCTACAGTCATACTAAATACACTTCTTTGTTGGGAGTTTAAAAGATATTTCCATCATCTAGATTACAAGGACCTAGAACTCCCATTCTTGTTTATGTAAGAGTGGCTTCATCAGATTAAATGCTGTTCTCTGGAATAACATAAAATAGTAATAATTTACTCATAAGATTCCTACGTAAACCATCTTTATTTACAAAATACTATCTTAAGAATTATTGTTTCATTGAGCTTCAATTGGAGCCAAAGTATAGTCAATTACTGAACTAAAAGCAGTTACTTAAAAACTAAAAATGAGAGATAAGTCAAATTACATTTGAAGAGAGAGCAACAGCATGAGGTTTCTTGTTTGGTTCTGGATGTTGAGTAACAGGCTCATTTGCAGGTGGAAGGAACCCTTCAGGCAACTCACTTGTACTTTCAGAATGGGGGTGTAGAGAGATGAATTCCAGCTCTTGGGGGAAGATTTTGTGAGGAAAACCCCCTCCCTGCATAGACACTTTGCATTGGAAATGGAGTGGGTGGCGGGTCAGTTGGAAAATAATCTCCAGGTTCCCAGACAAGTTTCCTGGGAGAGGTGGAGGAAAAAAAAGGTCCTCTTCTCATGAACTGACTCCTTGGGTCATCTGGAAACAAGGCACCTCTGACTGGAGGGAAAGGTGCCAACACAGTGCCAGAGCCAGTTGCTTGGTTTTCAGCATGGAGAGGTGAATCAGGCACATTAGAGTCCAAAGGAGGCATATTAGGAATTCTGTGTTCTGCTGGTCCCGATGCTCTACCACAATTTGAGTAAAACCTATCTTGCCTTTGTAGAGGAAGACGTGCATCAGAAGAATATGGTTGGCCTGGCGGAGGGATCATCAGCCTGCTGGCCTGTTCCCCTGGAGGAGAGAGGGGCCCAGTCTGAGAAGGTGCTCTCTGAAAATCAGTGAACTTATGACAGCTGGATTCTCTTCCTTTACTGCTAGTCGCATGGTCCAGAGGATTCTCCAGGGCCCCTTGACCCTCTTCCTCCTCCCACTGTAGTGAAAGGTGAGAGTGTGAGTGGACCACTCTTTTCAAAATGAGGAGGTCTCCTTTCAGATGAAGGGTGACCTATTGGTGAGGGCACATTTGGACAAGGCTTTCTGCCCATTGCTGAGTTGGAAACATCCAGTGCATCATAGGGATCTTTTTCTACAAGTTCAAATCTAAGCTCCTTCTCAGTTAATTTCTGTCTGTTGCGTGCATTTTGTTTCCTGAAATAACTGAGGTTTCTTTCAGCAATCCGAGCTGCCAATTCACTAGCATGTGCTTCTTTCTCAGAGGAAGTAATCTTCCCCAGACAGGAACGAATGGTACTCTGCAATTGTTCTTCAAGATATTGGGCTCTCTTTCTGTAGGTCCCCAGCTCTTTTGTTGTATGGCTCATCTTTTCTTCGACTTTGGAAAGTTTCTCTTTTTGCTCCACACGGCAGTTTTCCTCCACTCTTAATTTCCTGTGCAGTTTCATCATATTTTCTTGATAGCGTTCCATCATGACTTGAAAGTTCTTCTGTAGGGTCTCATTCTCACTTTGCAGCTGTGCATTTTCTGACTGCAAGTATGCCTGTTCAGTCTGCAGACTTTTAAGTTGTTCTGTAAGTTCTTCCGTGGTTTTCTCCACTTCAGATGAGAAAGTACATTTTGGATTTCTTCCTCCTTCCAAGATTTCTAAGGAGGCCTTTAGCTTATCACCATAAACCAGGTTCCTCAAAGCTCCTTTGGTCTCATCCTCCAAGTGAGCACCAATTTCGGGTTCACTCGTCTTTCCCAGTTCCCGGTGACCACCATCCCTTTGGGCTCCCAGGCTTGGAGAAGATCTATCTTTCATCTTCAGCAAGCATTCACTCAGAGACTCCATGTGATTTTCTGTGACCCTTAGAACTTGTTCTCCAGCTACTTTAGACTCCTCTAATATGATTTTTGCTTTATATTGGACACCTCCTTGTTTCCGCTGTGCTTCAGCTTCTCCTTGTATTGTTGGTCTCTGCGTTGGCGAAAGTAGGGTTCCTTCATTCAAAACCTCTTTGATTGCCAGCTTCAGTTCTTCCTCATTCACTTGAAGGAGTCCAGTTTGTTTTAGCTTCAGCTATTTGTGATCTGAGGGATTCAGATTCACCTTGGAGGGACTGTATCCTTCTTGATAGATGTGCCATCGTTTCATCCTGTTGACCATGTTGAGCCTTCTGTGCTTTGAGCTCTTCTTCTAGAAAGAGCATTTCAACGCCATGGCTGGTTTCGGACCTATGCAGCTTTTCGTCAATTGCCTCCAGCTGTTGTGCTTCTCTTGAACCCTTCTCAAACCTGCAATCCTTTAAAGATGATTCTAAGCCTTCATGTTCTTTTTCAACAAGGCTCACTTTTTCAAGAAGTCCACCTTTTGCCTCAATAAGTCCAGCAAGATTTAGAGCCAGCCTTTTTTCTCTTCCCACGTAAAGCCTGCTACGAACCGACTGAAAACCTCTCCAGAAAAGTGAGAGAACAGCAAAAAATCCAAGAGCTGTACACATCACCAACTCCCAAGGAAAGCCATAAGGAAGATGGCCTGGCTTCATGTCTTTGGACAATGCTGCCACAACCCTGGGTGCTTCTTCCAGAACCACCCACTAGGATGGCTGAGAGGCAGCCCTTGTCTCCTCCATCACGCCAAGGCAGCTTTGGCTCTTGCCACCACAACCACAGCCTGCCCAGGCAGGCCAACACAGGCTGTGGACACTCAGGTGTTTGGTCAGAAACTCCAACCTGCACCAGGCAACGGAGCAGACCACTGTGATCCCCTTCAGGGGCTGAGCGTATAGTGGGTGGTGGGCGTATGGCGGTGGGAGCCATGATCAAAGGCTCCCAGGAGCCTTGTTGTGCTCAACTGCCCATCAGGGGAGTCTTGTCCGCTTCCCTACCCAGTGCATCCTCATGTGCCACAGGTTTAGGTCCCTCCCACTCCAGCCAGAGAGAATTCCTCTCCATGCCACCCACCCCTTGATTTGGTTTAGGCCAGGCCCAGGCGGGGTTAGTAGGAAGATTCCATCCAGTCATAATAACATTCAGTTTGATGTCACTCAAATTCTAAAGCTGACTAAACTGTTCAAACAGCTTTTATGGCCTCTATTGGTCTTTGTGTCCCTTGCCTTTTGTTTGAGTGACTCAGTCCTTTCCCTGCCCTTGTGCTCTCCCTATTTCCTACCTTCCTTGCTTCCTTCCTCCCTTCCTGGGTTTTCTCCTTTTCTTCTTCCTTCTTTTCTACCTCCCTGCATCCCTCCAACTTTGCCTTCCTCCCTTCCAACTTTCTCTCTCCCTTCCCTCCCTTTTCTTTTCTTGCAAGTGTTTGGGGTGAAAGTCCATGGCAGGCCAGCCCCAAGCTAGGCAAGGTCACTGCCACTGAGCTACAACATCCCCAGACCTGCTGCCACTTCCTATGCAAGTAACTTGAATTATCTCTAAAGAGAAACTCTCACATTAGTCTACTTTCAAAGTAATTTCAGAAGAGTTGCTAACATGGGCATAAATCAGTTATGACAAATCATTTTTGAAAAGCACGGCACAGCAAATGTTCCTCCAAGGAAGTAGTTGAAAACATAATTCGTTTTCAGGTCAGCATTTCTAGACTAGTACAAACCCTCCTAATCCTGATCTCTCCTTAGTCCTATGATTTCTTTAAGTGTCCCCTTTGCTCCTGTTCATGGAGTCATGTGTACAGAAATTATACCTTGTTCTATTGCACTCTACTTAATTCTTTCTCACCTCTGTGCTCCTTTTGCCAAGTCACTCCTCAACACTTACTGTAACCCTTTCAATTTTTTGTCCATTTTCATTTAAAAAACTCTTTCAAAAATCGAACCATTTCGCATGCAGACACAGTCTTCTTGATCTGCTATTAATCCCCCACTACTGACATTGTAAGTTATTGAAATGTACACTTCCAGACCGTTTTCAGATTTTTGATTCCTGTATATCTATCTGTCTATCTATTTACAAACATAACATGGTATTCTGAAAGAATCGTTCTGCTTTTGGAGCTCTACATTGTGTTTTCCAGAAGCAGGCCTATTACACAGAGATGAATCCATGTTACCTAGATTGAGTTCAAACCGGAATGTGCACTCTGATTCCCATTATATTGTCCTACCTACTAATGGACAGTTCAGTTATATCCAGACCTCACCACCTCCCCCATTGAGTAAAACCCTTGTGAAGAGACATGTAGATGCCTTTATGAACATATTGATAATTTTTCATGGCAGTGTTTTCCAAAAACCAGTTAGTAAAATCAATTTATTCCTTTGCAGCCTGAAATTACCTTCATTCCAGTTTACTGGTATAAGAACCGCAGTATATCAGCAACCATTCTCCAATAGTAGTTCAGGCAGAAGTCGTTCTAGATAACAAGCAGTGCCGGATCCTCCATGTATTTTACACAGCCCATGACGGGGGACATCCGTCCATTCGTTTAGAACAACTGATGTTTTATGCTGGCAATTTAGGTTTATTTAAAGGAGTGATTAGAAAACAGGTGAGACAGACTGATTAGATTCAGTATGTATCTTGGCTTTGTTTTTCTAGGACTGAAGTTTTCACATTTCAATTAATTGTAGGTTAAGTATCAGGCAGATTCTTCACTGGGCTTCAAATAATGATAAAGTTGCTTCTTATTTTTAAGAAGGCCGTTGCAATCCTGCATTTATTTTACACCTCAGTGCTTGTTTTACACACAAGCACACACACCCACACACCACACACATCAACACACACACAAACACATAATTAGAGCACATTTAACACTCAAATAGAGCTTTACCTGCTAATTCATAACTAGCGTATTTTTTTAATAAGTATTGTGTCTTGGTCTCTACTGGGGAAACATGGTTCAATGTGAGTTCTCTGGTTTCTTGTAGGACAGTGAACGTTCACTTGTTGGCAATGATATAGAAATGGGGAGTAAGAGTTTAAAAGTTTTTACAGTAGGTAGGCAGAGTCAGAGTATGGAATCTACGAATAAGAAATTGGGGAATTTCCTCTTTGTTTCTTCATTTCAACCTCCTAATAATTCATGTATATTTCCAAAAGTCTCCCAGAAAACAAGGACTAGGTCAATCCACATATCAGTGAACCATAGCAGAATGTGATTCTGAATTTCATATAAACAGTCATAAAATCAAAAAGACAGGTGCTGGAGTATTGGCTCAGCACTAGAGTGCTGGCTTAAAACTTTCAAAGGTCCTGAGTTGGACCCCCAACACCATACGTGAAAGGAATGAATGAACCAATGCATGAGTGTATGATGAATGAATTAAAGGTATAAGGAGGAGGAGAAAGAGGAGGAGGAGGAGGAGAAATAGAAGAAGATGATGAGTAATTTGACAGAAGGGAAAAAGGGGAGGAGAGTGAGTTTAAAGTGTGGTTTCCAATTCCCAAATGTTAAATTACAGCGGACGGGATAGAGAGAGAAGATGGGAGGGCAGGAGAGGGGGGATAGTAGAGGCTAGAAGAGGTAGCAGAATACAACAGTTACTAACATGGCATTGTGTAAAAACGTGGATGTGTAAACAATGTGATTGTGCAATCTGTATATGGGGTCAAATGGGAGTTCATAACCCACTTGTATCTTATGTAGGAAATATGGTATCTCAAGAGCTATGTAATGTTTTAAGCAACCAATATAAAAAAGAGGTCTTCATTTTTCTTTGTAGTTGAGATCTCTTGTTTCCGTGACATGTTTAGTTGTGTTCTCTCCTTTAGTCCTCCCATGCTCTAGTTATTCTGATATGGAAAAACTAGCTGAAATGCCCAACCAGTCTCTAAATCAGTGACACTTTTTCATTAAGCCTAAAGTCACTTTACAATTGCTACAGTCATACAAAATGCACTTCTTTGTTGGGAGTTTCAAAGATATTTCCATCATCTAGATTACAAGGACCTAGAACTCCCATTCTTGTTTATGTAAGAGTGGCTTCATCAGATTAAATGCTGTTCTCTGGAATAACATAAAATAGGAATAATTTACTCATAAGATTCCTACATAAACCATCTTTATTTACAAAATACTATCTTAAGAATTATTGTTTCATTGAGCTTCAATTGGAGCCAAAGTATAGTCAATTACTGAAGTAAAAGCAGTTACTTAAAAACTAAAAATGAGAGATAAGTCAAATTACATTTGAAGAGAGAGCAACAGCATGAGGTTTCTTGTTTGGTTCTGGATGTTGAGTAACAGGCTCATTTGCAGGTGGAAGGAACCCTTCAGGCAACTCACTTGTACTTTCAGAATGGGGGTGTAAAGGGCTGAATTCCAGCTCTTGGGGGAAGATTTTGTGAGGAAAACCCCCTCCCTGCATAGACACTTTGCATTGGAAATGGAGTGGGTGGCGGGTCAGTTGGAAAATAATCTCCAGGTTCCCAGACAAGTTTCCTGGGAGAGGTGGAGGAAAAAAAGGTCCTCTTCTCATGAACTGACTCCTTGGGTCAACTGGAAACAAGGCACCTCTGACTGGAGGGAAAGGTGCCAACACAGAGCCAGAGCCAGTTGCTTGGTTTTCAGCATGGAGAGGTGAATCAGGCACATCAGAGTCCAAAGGAGGCATATTAGGAATTCTGTGCTCTGCTGGTCCCGATGCTCTACCACAATTTGAGTAAAACCTATCTTGCCTTTGTAGAGGAAGACGTGCATCAGAAGAATATGGTTGGCCTGGCGGAGGGATCATCAGCCTGCTGGCCTGTTCCCCTGGAGGAGAGAGGGGCCCACTCTGAGAAGGTGCTCTCTGAAAATCAGTGAACTTATGACAGCTGGATTCTCTTACTTTACTGCTAGTCGCATGGTCCAGAGGATTCTCCAGGGCCCCTTGACCCTCTCCCTCCTCCCACTGGAGTGAAAGGTGAGAGTGTGAGTGGACCACTCTTTTCAAAATGAGGAGGTCTCCTTTCAGATGAAGGGTGACCTATTGGTGAGGGCCCATTTGGAGAAGGCTTTCTGCCCATTGCTGAGTTGGAAACATCCAGTGCATCATAGGGATCTTTTCCTACAAGATCAAATCTAAGCTCCTTCTCAGTTAATTTCTGTCTGTTGCGTGCATTTTGTTTCCTGAAATAACTGAGGTTTCTTTCAGCAATCCGAGCTGCCAACTCACTAGCATGTGCTTCTTTCTCAGAGGAAATAATCTTCCCCAGACAGGAACGAATGGTACTCTGCAATTGTTCTTCAAGATATTGGGCTCTCTTTCTGTAGGTCTCCAGCTCTTTTATTGTATGTCTCATCTTTTCTTCGACTTTGGAGAGTTTCTCCTTTTGCTCCACACGGCAGTTTTCCTCCACTCTTAATTTCCTGTGCAGTTTCATCATATTTTCTTGATAGCGTTCCATCATGACTTGAAAGTTCTTCTGTAGGGTCTCATTCTCACTTTGCAGCTGTGCATTTTCTGACTGCAAGGATGCCTGTTCAGTCTGCAGACTTTTAAGGTGTTCTGTAAGGTCTTCCGTGGTTTTCTCCACTTCAGATGAGAAAGTACATTTTGGATTTCTTCCTCCTTCCAAGTTTTCTAAGGAGGCCTTTAGCTTATCACCATAAACCAGGTTCCTCAAAGCTCCTTTGGACTCATCCTCCAAGTGAGCACCAATTTCGGGTTCACTCGTCTTTCCCAGTTCCAGGTGACCACCATCCCTTTGGGCTCCCAGGCTTGGAGAAGATCTATCCTTCATCTTCAGCAAGCATTCACTCAGAGACTCCATGTGATTTTCTGTGTCCCTTAGAACTTGTTCTCCAGCTACTTTAGAGTCCTCTAATATGATTTTTGCTTTATATTGGACACCTCCTTGTTCCCTCTGTGCTTCAGCTTCTCCTTGTATTGTTGGTCTCTGCGTTGGCGGAAGTAGGGCTCCTTCATTCAAAACCTCTTTGATTGCCAGCTTCAGTTCTTCCTCATTCACTTGAAAGAGTCTCCAGTTTGTTTTAGCTTCAGCTCTTTGTGATCTGAGGGATTCAGATTCACCATGGAGGGACTGTATCCTTCTTGATAGATGCGCCATCGTTTCATCCTGTTGACCATGTTGAGCCTTCTGTGCTTTGAGCCCTTCTTCTAGAAAGAGCATTTCAACGCCATGGCTGGATTCGGGCCTATGCAGCTTTTCGTCGGTTGCCTCCAGCTGTTGTGCTTCTCTTGAACCCTTCTCAAACCTGCAATCCTTTAAAGATGATTCTAAGCCTTCATGTTCTTTTTCAACAAGGCTCACTTTTTCAAGAAGTCCACATTTTGCCTCAATAATTCCAGCAAGATTTAGAGCCAGCCTTTTTTCTCTTCCCACGTAAAGCCTGCTATGAACCGACTGAAAACCTCTCCAGAAAACTGAGAGAACAGCAAAAAATCCAAGAGCTGTACACATCACCAACTCCCAAGGAAAGCCATAAGGAAGATGGCCTGGCTTCATGTCTTCGGACAATGCTGCCACAACCCTGGGTGCTTCTTCCAGATCCACCCACTAGGATGGCTGAGAGGCAGCCCTTGGCTCCTCCATCACGCCAAGACAGCTTTGGCTCTTGCCACCACAACCACAGCCTGCCCAGGCAGGCCAACACAGGCTGTGGACACTCAGGTGTTTGGTCAGAAACTCCAACCTGCACCAGGCAACGGAGCAGACCACTGTGATCCCCTTCAGGGGCTGAGCGTATAGTGGGTGGTGGGCGTATGGCGGTGGGAGCCATGATCAAAGGCTCCCAGGAGCCTTGTTGTGCTCAACTGCCCATCAGGGGAGTCTTGTCCGCTTCCCTACCCAGTGCATCCTCATGTGCCACAGGTTTAGGTCCCTCCCACTCCAGCCAGAGAGAATTCCTCTCCATGCCACCCACCCCTTGATTTGGTTTAGGCCAGGCCCAGGCGGGGTTAGTAGGAAGATTCCATCCAGTCATAATAACATTCAGTTTGATGTCACTCAAATTCTAAAGCTGACTAAACTGTTCAAACAGCTTTTATGGCCTCTATTGGTCTTTGTGTCCCTTGCCTTTTGTTTGAGTGACTCAGTCCTTTCCCTGCCCTTGTGCTCTCCCTATTTCCTACCTTCCTTCCTTCCTTCCTCCCTTCCTGGGTTTTCTCCTTTTCTTCTTCCTTCTTTTCTACCTCCCTGCATCCCTCCAACTTTGCCTTCCTCCCTTCCAACTTTCTCTCTCCCTTCCCTCCCTTTTCTTTTCTTGCAAGTGTTTGGGGTGAAAGTCCATGGCAGGCCAGCCCCAACCTAGGCAAGGTCACTGCCACTGAGCTACAACATCCCCAGACCTGCTGCCACTTCCTATGCAAGTAACTTGAATTATCTCTAAAGAGAAACTCTCACATTAGTCTACTTTCAAAGTAATTTCAGAAGAGTTGCTAACATGGGCATAAATCAGTTATGACAAATCATTTTTGAAAAGCACGGCACAGCAAATGTTCCTCCAAGGAAGTAGTTGAAAACGTAATTCGTTTTCAGGTCAGCATTTCTAGACTAGTACAAACCCTCCTAATCCTGATCTCTCCTTAGTCCTATGATTTCTTTAAGTGTCCCCTTTGCTCCTGTTCATGGAGTCATGTGTACAGAAATTATACCTTGTTCTATTGCACTCTACTTAATTCTTTCTCACCTCTGTGCTCCTTTTGCCAAGTCACTCCTCAACACTTACTGTAACCCTTTCAATTTTTTGTCCATTTTCATTTAAAAAACTCTTTGAAAAATTGAACCATTTCGCATGCAGACACAGTCTTCTTGATCTGCTATTAATCCCCCACTACTGACATTGTAAGTTATTGAAATGTACACTTCCAGACCGTTTTCAGATTTTTGATTCCTGTATATCTATCTGTCTATCTATTTACAAACATAACATGGTATTCTGAAAGAATCGTTCTGCTTTTGGAGCTCTACATTGTGTTTTCCAGAAGCAGGCCTATTACACAGAGATGAATCCATGTTACCTAGATTGAGTTCAAACCGGAATGTGCACTCTGATTCCCATTATATTGTCCTACCTACTAATGGACAGTTCAGTTATATCCAGACCTCACCACCTCCCCCATTGAGTAAAACCCTTGTGAAGAGACATGTAGATGCCTTTATGAACATATTGATAATTTTTCATGGCAGTGTTTTCCAAAAACCAGTTAGTAAAATCAATTTATTCCTTTGCAGCCTGAAATTACTTTCATTCCAGTTTACTGGTATAAGAACCGCAGTATATCAGCAACCATTCTCCAATAGTAGTTCAGGCAGAAGTCGTTCTAGATAACAAGCAGTGCCGGATCCTCCATGTATTTTACACAGCCCATGACGGGGGACATCCGTCCATTCGTTTAGAACAACTGATGTTTTATGCTGGCAATTTAGGTTTATTTAAAGGAGTGATTAGAAAACAGGTGAGACAGACTGATTAGATTCAGTATGTATCTTGGCTTTGTTTTTCTAGGACTGAAGTTTTCACATTTCAATTAATTGTAGGTTAAGTATCAGGCAGATTCTTCACTGGGCTTCAAATAATGATAAAGTTGCTTCTTATTTTTAAGAAGGCCGTTGCAATCCTGCATTTATTTTACACCTCAGTGCTTGTTTTACACACAAGCACACACACCCACACACCACACACATCAACACACACACAAACACATAATTAGAGCACATTTAACACTCAAATAGAGCTTTACCTGCTAATTCATAACTAGCGTATTTTTTTAATAAGTATTGTGTCTTGGTCTCTACTGGGGAAACATGGTTCAATGTGAGTTCTCTGGTTTCTTGTAGGACAGTGAACGTTCACTTGTTGGCAATGATATAGAAATGGGGAGTAAGAGTTTAAAAGTTTTTACAGTAGGTAGGCAGAGTCAGAGTATGGAATCTACGAATAAGAAATTGGGGAATTTCCTCTTTGTTTCTTCATTTCAACCTCCTAATAATTCATGTACATTTCCAAAAGTCTCCGAGAAAACAAGGACTAGGTCAATCCACATATCAGTGAACCATAGCAGAATGCGATTCTGAATTTCATATAAACAGTCATAAAATCAAAAAGACAGGTGCTGGAGTATTGGCTCAGCACTAGAGTGCTGGCTTCACACTTTCAAAGGTCCTGAGTTGGACCCCCAACACCATACGGGAAAGGAATGAATGAACCAATGCATGAGTGTATGATGAATGAATTAAAGGTATAAGGAGGAGGAGGAAGAGGAGGAGGAGGAGGAGAAATAGAAGAAGATGATGAGTAATTTGCCAGAAGGGAAAAAGGGGAGGAGAGTGAGTTTAAAGTGTGGTTTCCAATTCCCAAACGTTAAATTACAGCGGACGGGATAGAGAGAGAAGATGGGAGGGCAGGAGAGGGGGGATAGTAGAGGCTAGAAAAGGTAGCAGAATACAACAGTTACTAACATGGCATTGTGTAAAAACGTGGATGTGTAAACAATGTGATTGTGCAATCTGTATATGGGGTCAAATGGGAGTTCATAACCCACTTGTATCTTATGTAGGAAATATGGTATCTCAAGAGCTATGTAATGTTTTAAGCAACCAATATAAAAAAGAGGTCTTCATTTTTCTTTGTAGTTGAGATCTCTTGTTTCCGTGACATGTTTAGTTGTGTTCTCTCCTTTAGTCCTCCCATGCTCTAGTTATTCTGATATGGAAAAACTAGCTGAAATGCCCAACCAGTCTCTAAATCAGTGACACTTTTTCATTAAGCCTAAAGTCACTTTACAATTGCTACAGTCATACAAAATGCACTTCTTTGTTGGGAGTTTAAAAGATATTTCCATCATCTAGATTACAAGGACCTAGAACTCCCATTCTTGTTTATGTAAGAGTGGCTTCATCAGATTAAATGCTGTTCTCTGGAATAACATAAAATAGGAATAATTTACTCATAAGATTCCTAAGTAAACCATCTTTATTTACAAAATACTATCTTAAGAATTATTGTTTCATTGAGCTTCAATTGGAGCCAAAGTATAGTCAATTACTGAAGTAAAAGCAGTTACTTAAAAACTAAAAATGAGAGATAAGTCAAATTACATTTGAAGAGAGAGCAACAGCATGAGGTTTCTTGTTTGGTTCTGGATGTTGAGTAACAGGCTCATTTGCAGGTGGAAGGAACCCTTCAGGCAACTCACTTGTACTTTCAGAATGGGGGTGTAAAGGGCTGAATTCCAGCTCTTGGGGGAAGATTTTGTGAGGAAAACCCCCTCCCTGCATAGACACTTTGCATTGGAAATGGAGTGGGTGGCGGGTCAGTTGGAAAATAATCTCCAGGTTCCCAGACAAGTTTCCTGGGAGAGGTGGAGGAAAAAAAGGTCCTCTTCTCATGAACTGACTCCTTGGGTCAACTGGAAACAAGGCACCTCTGACTGGAGGGAAAGGTGCCAACACAGAGCCAGAGCCAGTTGCTTGGTTTTCAGCATGGAGAGGTGAATCAGGCACATCAGAGTCCAAAGGAGGCATATTAGGAATTCTGTGCTCTGCTGGTCCCGATGCTCTACCACAATTTGAGTAAAACCTATCTTGCCTTTGTAGAGGAAGACGTGCATCAGAAGAATATGGTTGGCCTGGCGGAGGGATCATCAGCCTGCTGGCCTGTTCCCCTGGAGGAGAGGGGGGCCCACTCTGAGAAGGTGCTCTCTGAAAATCAGTGAACTTATGACAGCTGGATTCTCTTACTTTACTGCTAGTCGCATGGTCCAGAGGATTCTCCAGGGCCCCTTGACCCTCTCCCTCCTCCCACTGGAGTGAAAGGTGAGAGTGTGAGTGGACCACTCTTTTCAAAATGAGGAGGTCTCCTTTCAGATGAAGGGTGACCTATTGGTGAGGGCCCATTTGGAGAAGGCTTTCTGCCCATTGCTGAGTTGGAAACATCCAGTGCATCATAGGGATCTTTTCCTACAAGATCAAATCTAAGCTCCTTCTCAGTTAACTTCTGTCTGTTGCGTGCATTTTGTTTCCTGAAATAACTGAGGTTTCTTTCAGCAATCCGAGCTGCCAACTCACTAGCATGTGCTTCTTTCTCAGAGGAAATAATCTTCCCCAGACAGGAACGAATGGTACTCTGCAATTGTTCTTCAAGATATTGGGCTCTCTTTCTGTAGGTCTCCAGCTCTTTTATTGTATGTCTCATCTTTTCTTCGACTTTGGAGAGTTTCTCCTTTTGCTCCACACGGCAGTTTTCCTCCACTCTTAATTTCCTGTGCAGTTTCATCATATTTTCTTGATAGCGTTCCATCATGACTTGAAAGTTCTTCTGTAGGGTCTCATTCTCACTTTACAGCTGTGCATTTTCTGACTGCAAGGATGCCTGTTCAGTCTGCAGACTTTTAAGGTGTTCTGTAAGGTCTTCCGTGGTTTTCTCCACTTCAGATGAGAAAGTACATTTTGGATTTCTTCCTCCTTCCAAGTTTTCTAAGGAGGCCTTTAGCTTATCACCATAAACCAGGTTCCTCAAAGCTCCTTTGGACTCATCCTCCAAGTGAGCACCAATTTCGGGTTCACTCGTCTTTCCCAGTTCCAGGTGACCACCATCCCTTTGGGCTCCCAGGCTTGGAGAAGATCTATCCTTCATCTTCAGCAAGCATTCACTCAGAGACTCCATGTGATTTTCTGTGTCCCTTAGAACTTGTTCTCCAGCTACTTTAGAGTCCTCTAATATGATTTTTGGTTTATATTGGACACCTCCTTGTTCCCTCTGTGCTTCAGCTTCTCCTTGTATTGTTGGTCTCTGCATTGGCGGAAGTAGGGCTCCTTCATTCAAAACCTCTTTGATTGCCAGCTTCAGTTCTTCCTCATTCACTTGAAAGAGTCTCCAGTTTGTTTTAGCTTCAGCTATTTGTGATCTGAGGGATTCAGATTCACCATGGAGGGACTGTATCCTTCTTGATAGATGCGCCATCGTTTCATCCTGTTGACCATGTTGAGCCTCCTGTGCTTTGAGCCCTTCTTCTAGAAAGAGCATTTCAACGCCATGGCTGGATTCGGGCCTATGCAGCTTTTCGTCGGTTGACTCCAGCTGTTGTGCTTCTCTTGAACCCTTCTCAAACCTGCAATCCATTAAAGATGATTCTAAGCCTTCATGTTCTTTTTCAACAAGGCTCACTTTTTCAAGAAGTCCACATTTTGCCTCAATAATTCCAGCAAGATTTAGAGCCAGCCTTTTTTCTCTTCCCACGTAAAGCCTGCTACGAACCGACTGAAAACCTCTCCAGAAAAGTGAGAGAACAGCAAAAAATCCAAGAGCTGTACACATCACCAACTCCCAAGGAAAGCCATAAGGAAGATGGCCTGGCTTCATGTCTTCGGACAATGCTGCCACAACCCTGGGTGCTTCTTCCAGAACCACCCACTAGGATGGCTGAGAGGCAGCCCTTGTCTCCTCCATCACGCCAAGACAGCTTTGGCTCTTGCCACCACAACCACAGCCTGCCCAGGCAGGCCAACACAGGCTGTGGACACTCAGGTGTTTGGTCAGAAACTCCAACCTGCACCAGGCAACGGAGCAGACCACTGTGATCCCCTTCAGGGGCTGAGCGTATAGTGGGTGGTGGGCGTATGGCGGTGGGAGCCATGATCAAAGGCTCCCAGGAGCCTTGTTGTGCTCAACTGCCCATCAGGGGAGTCTTGTCCGCTTCCCTACCCAGTGCATCCTCATGTGCCACAGGTTTAGGTCCCTCCCACTCCAGCCAGAGAGAATTCCTCTCCATGCCACCCACCCCTTGATTTGGTTTAGGCCAGGCCCAGGCGGGGTTAGTAGGAAGATTCCATCCAGTCATAATAACATTCAGTTTGATGTCACTCAAATTCTAAAGCTGACTAAACTGTTCAAACAGCTTTTATGGCCTCTATTGGTCTTTGTGTCCCTTGCCTTTTGTTTGAGTGACTCAGTCCTTTCCCTGCCCTTGTGCTCTCCCTATTTCCTACCTTCCTTGCTTCCTTCCTCCCTTCCTGGGTTTTCTCCTTTTCTTCTTCCTTCTTTTCTACCTCCCTGCATCCCTCCAACTTTGCCTTCCTCCCTTCCAACTTTCTCTCTCCCTTCCCTCCCTTTTCTTTTCTTGCAAGTGTTTGGGGTGAAAGTCCATGGCAGGCCAGCCCCAAGCTAGGCAAGGTCACTGCCACTGAGCTACAACATCCCCAGACCTGCTGCCACTTCCTATGCAAGTAACTTGAATTATCTCTAAAGAAAAACTCTCACATTAGTCTACTTTCAAAGTAATTTCAGAAGAGTTGCTAACATGGGCATAAATCAGTTATGACAAATCATTTTTGAAAAGCACGGCACAGCAAATGTTCCTCCAAGGAAGTAGTTGAAAACATAATTCGTTTTCAGGTCAGCATTTCTAGACTAGTACAAACCCTCCTAATCCTGATCTCTCCTTAGTCCTATGATTTCTTTAAGTGTCCCCTTTGCTCCTGTTCATGGAGTCATGTGTACAGAAATTATACCTTGTTCTATTGCACTCTACTTAATTCTTTCTCACCTCTGTGCTCCTTTTGCCAAGTCACTCCTCAACACTTACTGTAACCCTTTCAATTTTTTGTCCATTTTCATTTAAAAAACTCTTTCAAAAATCGAACCATTTCGCATGCAGACACAGTCTTCTTGATCTGCTATTAATCCCCCACTACTGGCATTGTAAGTTATTGAAATGTACACTTCCAGACCGTTTTCAGATTTTTGATTCCTGTATATCTATCTGTCTATCTATTTACAAACATAACATGGTATTCTGAAAGAATCGTTCTGCTTTTGGAGCTCTACATTGTGTTTTCCAGAAGCAGGCCTATTACACAGAGATGAATCCATGTTACCTAGATTGAGTTCAAACCGGAATGTGCACTCTGATTCCCATTATATTGTCCTACCTACTAATGGACAGTTCAGTTATATCCAGACCTCACCACCTCCCCCATTGAGTAAAACCCTTGTGAAGAGACATGTAGATGCCTTTATGAACATATTGATAATTTTTCATGGCAGTGTTTTCCAAAAACCAGTTAGTAAAATCAACTTATTCCTTTGCAGCCTGAAATTACCTTCATTCCAGTTTACTGGTATAAGAACCGCAGTATATCAGCAACCATTCTCCAATAGTAGTTCAGGCAGAAGTCGTTCTAGATAACAAGCAGTGCCGGATCCTCCATGTATTTTACACAGCCCATGACGGGGGACATCCGTCCATTCGTTTAGAACAACTGATGTTTTATGCTGGCAATTTAGGTTTATTTAAAGGAGTGATTAGAAAACAGGTGAGACAGACTGATTAGATTCAGTATGTATCTTGGCTTTGTTTTTCTAGGACTGAAGTTTTCACATTTCAATTAATTGTAGGTTAAGTATCAGGCAGATTCTTCACTGGGCTTCAAATAATGATAAAGTTGCTTCTTATTTTTAAGAAGGCCGTTGCAATCCTGCATTTATTTTACACCTCAGTGCTTGTTTTACACACAAGCACACACACCCACACACCACACACATCAACACACACACAAACACATAATTAGAGCACATTTAACACTCAAATAGAGCTTTACCTGCTAATTCATAACTAGCGTATTTTTTTAATAAGTATTGTGTCTTGGTCTCTACTGGGGAAACATGGTTCAATGTGAGTTCTCTGGTTTCTTGTAGGACAGTGAACGTTCACTTGTTGGCAATGATATAGAAATGGGGAGTAAGAGTTTAAAAGTTTTTACAGTAGGTAGGCAGAGTCAGAGTATGGAATCTACGAATAAGAAATTGGGGAATTTCCTCTTTGTTTCTTCATTTCAACCTCCTAATAATTCATGTATATTTCCAAAAGTCTCCCAGAAAACAAGGACTAGGTCAATCCACATATCAGTGAACCATAGCAGAATGCGATTCTGAATTTCATATAAACAGTCATAAAATCAAAAAGACAGGTGCTGGAGTATTGGCTCAGCACTAGAGTGCTGGCTTCACACTTTCAAAGGTCCTGAGTTGGACCCCCAACACCATACGTGAAAGGAATGAATGAACCAATGCATGAGTGTATGATGAATGAATTAAAGGTATAAGGAGGAGGAGGAAGAGGAGGAGGAGGAGGAGAAATAGAAGAAGATGATGAGTAATTTGACAGAAGGGAAAAAGGGGAGGAGAGTGAGTTTAAAGTGTGGTTTCCAATTCCCAAACGTTAAATTACAGCGGACGGGATAGAGAGAGAAGATGGGAGGGCAGGAGAGGGGGGATAGTAGAGGCTAGAAAAGGTAGCAGAATACAACAGTTACTAACATGGCATTGTGTAAAAACGTGGATGTGTAAACAATGTGATTGTGCAATCTGTATATGGGGTCAAATGGGAGTTCATAACCCACTTGTATCTTATGTAGGAAATATGGTATCTCAAGAGCTATGTAATGTTTTAAGCAACCAATATAAAAAAGAGGTCTTCATTTTTCTTTGTAGTTGAGATCTCTTGTTTCCGTGACATGTTTAGTTGTGTTCTCTCCTTTAGTCCTCCCATGCTCTAGTTATTCTGATATGGAAAAACTAGCTGAAATGCCCAACCAGTCTCTAAATCAGTGACACTTTTTCATTAAGCCTAAAGTCACTTTACAATTGCTACAGTCATACAAAATGCACTTCTTTGTTGGGAGTTTAAAAGATATTTCCATCATCTAGATTACAAGGACCTAGAACTCCCATTCTTGTTTATGTAAGAGTGGCTTCATCAGATTAAATGCTGTTCTCTGGAATAACATAAAATAGGAATAATTTACTCATAAGATTCCTAAGTAAACCATCTTTATTTACAAAATACTATCTTAAGAATTATTGTTTCATTGAGCTTCAATTGGAGCCAAAGTATAGTCAATTACTGAAGTAAAAGCAGTTACTTAAAAACTAAAAATGAGAGATAAGTCAAATTACATTTGAAGAGAGAGCAACAGCATGAGGTTTCTTGTTTGGTTCTGGATGTTGAGTAACAGGCTCATTTGCAGGTGGAAGGAACCCTTCAGGCAACTCACTTGTACTTTCAGAATGGGGGTGTAAAGGGCTGAATTCCAGCTCTTGGGGGAAGATTTTGTGAGGAAAACCCCCTCCCTGCATAGACACTTTGCATTGGAAATGGAGTGGGTGGCGGGTCAGTTGGAAAATAATCTCCAGGTTCCCAGACAAGTTTCCTGGGAGAGGTGGAGGAAAAAAAGGTCCTCTTCTCATGAACTGACTCCTTGGGTCAACTGGAAACAAGGCACCTCTGACTGGAGGGAAAGGTGCCAACACAGAGCCAGAGCCAGTTGCTTGGTTTTCAGCATGGAGAGGTGAATCAGGCACATCAGAGTCCAAAGGAGGCATATTAGGAATTCTGTGCTCTGCTGGTCCCGATGCTCTACCACAATTTGAGTAAAACCTATCTTGCCTTTGTAGAGGAAGACGTGCATCAGAAGAATATGGTTGGCCTGGCGGAGGGATCATCAGCCTGCTGGCCTGTTCCCCTGCAGGAGAGAGGGGCCCACTCTGAGAAGGTGCTCTCTGAAAATCAGTGAACTTATGACAGCTGGATTCTCTTACTTTACTGCTAGTCGCATGGTCCAGAGGATTCTCCAGGGCCCCTTGACCCTCTCCCTCCTCCCACTGGAGTGAAAGGTGAGAGTGTGAGTGGACCACTCTTTTCAAAATGAGGAGGTCTCCTTTCAGATGAAGGGTGACCTATTGGTGAGGGCCCATTTGGAGAAGGCTTTCTGCCCATTGCTGAGTTGGAAACATCCAGTGCATCATAGGGATCTTTTCCTACAAGATCAAATCTAAGCTCCTTCTCAGTTAATTTCTGTCTGTTGCGTGCATTTTGTTTCCTGAAATAACTGAGGTTTCTTTCAGCAATCCGAGCTGCCAACTCACTAGCATGTGCTTCTTTCTCAGAGGAAATAATCTTCCCCAGACAGGAACGAATGGTACTCTGCAATTGTTCTTCAAGATATTGGGCTCTCTTTCTGTAGGTCTCCAGCTCTTTTATTGTATGTCTCATCTTTTCTTCGACTTTGGAGAGTTTCTCCTTTTGCTCCACACGGCAGTTTTCCTCCACTCTTAATTTCCTGTGCAGTTTCATCATATTTTCTTGATAGCGTTCCATCATGACTTGAAAGTTCTTCTGTAGGGTCTCATTCTCACTTTGCAGCTGTGCATTTTCTGACTGCAAGGATGCCTGTTCAGTCTGCAGACTTTTAAGGTGTTCTGTAAGGTCTTCCGTGGTTTTCTCCACTTCAGATGAGAAAGTACATTTTGGATTTCTTCCTCCTTCCAAGATTTCTAAGGAGGCCTTTAGCTTATCACCATAAACCAGGTTCCTGAAAGCTCCTTTGGACTCAGACTCCAAGTGAGCACCAATTTCGGGTTCACTCGTCTTTCCCAGTTCCAGGTGACCACCATCCCTTTGGGCTCCCAGGCTTGGAGAAGATCTATCCTTCATCTTCAGCAAGCATTATCTCAGAGACTCCATGTGATTTTCTGTGTCCCTTAGAACTTGTTCTCCAGCTACTTTAGAGTCCTCTAATATGATTTTTGCTTTATATTGGACACCTCCTTGTTCCCTCTGTGCTTCAGCTTCTCCTTGTATTGTTGGTCTCTGCGTTGGCGGAAGTAGGGCTCCTTCATTCAAAACCTCTTTGATTGCCAGCTTCAGTTCTTCCTCATTCACTTGAAAGAGTCTCCAGTTTGTTTTAGCTTCAGCTATTTGTGATCTGAGGGATTCAGATTCACCTTGGAGGGACTGTATCCTTCTTGATAGATGCGCCATCATTTCATCCTGTTGACCATGTTGAGCCTCCTGTGCTTTGAGCTCTTCTTCTAGAAAGAGCATTTCAACGTCATGGCTGGATTTGGGCCTATGCAGCTTTTCGTCGGTTGCCTCCAGCTGTTGTGCTTCTCTTGAACCCTTCAAAAACCTGCAATCCTTTAAAGATGATTCTAAGCCTTCATGTTCTTTTTCAACAAGGCTCACTTTTTCAAGAAGTCCACATTTTGCCTCAATAAGTCCAGCAAGATTTAGAGCCAGCCTTTTTTCTCTTCCCACGTAAAGCCTGCTACGAACCGACTGAAAACCTCTCCAGAAAAGTGAGAGAACAGCAAAAAATCCAAGAGCTGTACACATCACCAACTCCCAAGGAAAGCCATAAGGAAGATGGCCTGGCTTCATGTCTTCGGACAATGCTGCCACAACCCTGGGTGCTTCTTCCAGAACCACCCACTAGGATGGCTGAGAGGCAGCCCTTGTCTCCTCCATCACGCCAAGACAGCTTTGGCTCTTGCCACCACAACCACAGCCTGCCCAGGCAGGCCAACACAGGCTGTGGACACTCAGGTGTTTGGTCAGAAACTCCAACCTGCACCAGGCAACGGAGCAGACCACTGTGATCCCCTTCAGGGGCTGAGCGTATAGTGGGTGGTGGGCGTATGGCGGTGGGAGCCATGATCAAAGGCTCCCAGGAGCCTTGTTGTGCTCAACTGCCCATCAGGGGAGTCTTGTCCGCTTCCCTACCCAGTGCATCCTCATGTGCCACAGGTTTAGGTCCCTCCCACTCCAGCCAGAGAGAATTCCTCTCCATGCCACCCACCCCTTGATTTGGTTTAGGCCAGGCCCAGGCGGGGTTAGTAGGAAGATTCCATCCAGTCATAATAACATTCAGTTTGATGTCACTCAAATTCTAAAGCTGACTAAACTGTTCAAACAGCTTTTATGGCCTCTATTGGTCTTTGTGTCCCTTGCCTTTTGTTTGAGTGACTCAGTCCTTTCCCTGCCCTTGTGCTCTCCCTATTTCCTACCTTCCTTGCTTCCTTCCTCCCTTCCTGGGTTTTCTCCTTTTCTTCTTCCTTCTTTTCTACCTCCCTGCATCCCTCCAACTTTGCCTTCCTCCCTTCCAACTTTCTCTCTCCCTTCCCTCCCTTTTCTTTTCTTGCAAGTGTTTGGGGTGAAAGTCCATGGCAGGCCAGCCCCAAGCTAGGCAAGGTCACTGCCACTGAGCTACAACATCCCCAGACCTGCTGCCACTTCCTATGCAAGTAACTTGAATTATCTCTAAAGAGAAACTCTCACATTAGTCTACTTTCAAAGTAATTTCAGAAGAGTTGCTAACATGGGCATAAATCAGTTATGACAAATCATTTTTGAAAAGCACGGCACAGCAAATGTTCCTCCAAGGAAGTAGTTGAAAACGTAATTCGTTTTCAGGTCAGCATTTCTAGACTAGTACAAACCCTCCTAATCCTGATCTCTCCTTAGTCCTATGATTTCTTTAAGTGTCCCCTTTGCTCCTGTTCATGGAGTCATGTGTACAGAAATTATACCTTGTTCTATTGCACTCTACTTAATTCTTTCTCACCTCTGTGCTCCTTTTGCCAAGTCACTCCTCAACACTTACTGTAACCCTTTCAATTTTTTGTCCATTTTCATTTAAAAAACTCTTTCAAAAATTGAACCATTTCGCATGCAGACACAGTCTTCTTGATCTGCTATTAATCCCCCACTACTGACATTGTAAGTTATTGAAATGTACAATTCCAGACCGTTTTCAGATTTTTGATTCCTGTATATCTATCTGTCTATCTATTTACAAACATAACATGGTATTCTGAAAGAATTGTTCTGCTTTTGGAGCTCTACATTGTGTTTTCCAGAAGCAGGCCTATTACACAGAGATGAATCCATGTTACCTAGATTGAGTTCAAACCGGAATGTGCACTCTGATTCCCATTATATTGTCCTACCTACTAATGGACAGTTCAGTTATATCCAGACCTCACCACCTCCCCCATTGAGTAAAACACTTGTGAAGAGACATGTAGATGCCTTTATGAACATATTGATAATTTTTCATGGCAGTGTTTTCCAAAAACCAGTTAGTAAAATCAACTTATTCCTTTGCAGCCTGAAATTACCTTCATTCCAGTTTACTGGTATAAGAACCGCAGTATATCAGCAACCATTCTCCAATAGTAGTTCAGGCAGAAGTCGTTCTAGATAACAAGCAGTGCCGGATCCTCCATGTATTTTACACAGCCCATGACGGGGGACATCCGTCCATTCGTTTAGAACAACTGATGTTTTATGCTGGCAATTTAGGTTTATTTAAAGGAGTGATTAGAAAACAGGTGAGACAGACTGATTAGATTCAGTATGTATCTTGGCTTTGTTTTTCTAGGACTGAAGTTTTCACATTTCAATTAATTGTAGGTTAAGTATCAGGCAGATTCTTCACTGGGCTTCAAATAATGATAAAGTTGCTTCTTATTTTTAAGAAGGCCGTTGCAATCCTGCATTTATTTTACACCTCAGTGCTTGTTTTACACACAAGCACACACACCCACACACCACACACATCAACACACACACAAACACATAATTAGAGCACATTTAACACTCAAATAGAGCTTTACCTGCTAATTCATAACTAGCGTATTTTTTTAATAAGTATTGTGTCTTGGTCTCTACTGGGGAAACATGGTTCAATGTGAGTTCTCTGGTTTCTTGTAGGACAGTGAACGTTCACTTGTTGGCAATGATATAGAAATGGGGAGTAAGAGTTTAAAAGTTTTTACAGTAGGTAGGCAGAGTCAGAGTATGGAATCTACGAATAAGAAATTGGGGAATTTCCTCTTTGTTTCTTCATTTCAACCTCCTAATAATTCATGTATATTTCCAAAAGTCTCCCAGAAAACAAGGACTAGGTCAATCCACATATCAGTGAACCATAGCAGAATGCGATTCTGAATTTCATATAAACAGTCATAAAATCAAAAAGACAGGTGCTGGAGTATTGGCTCAGCACTAGAGTGCTGGCTTCACACTTTCAAAGGTCCTGAGTTGGACCCCCAACACCATACGTGAAAGGAATGAATGAACCAATGCATGAGTGTATGATGAATGAATTAAAGGTATAAGGAGGAGGAGGAAGAGCAGGAGGAGGAGGAGAAATAGAAGAAGATGATGAGTAATTTGACAGAAGGGAAAAAGGGGAGGAGAGTGAGTTTAAAGTGTGGTTTCCAATTCCCAAACGTTAAATTACAGCGGACGGGATAGAGAGAGAAGATGGGAGGGCAGGAGAGGGGGGATAGTAGAGGCTAGAAAAGGTAGCAGAATACAACAGTTACTAACATGGCATTGTGTAAAAACGTGGATGTGTAAACAATGTGATTGTGCAATCTGTATATGGGGTCAAATGGGAGTTCATAACCCACTTGTATCTTATGTAGGAAATATGGTATCTCAAGAGCTATGTAATGTTTTAAGCAACCAATATAAAAAAGAGGTCTTCATTTTTCTTTGTAGTTGAGATCTCTTGTTTCCGTGACATGTTTAGTTGTGTTCTCTCCTTTAGTCCTCCCATGCTCTAGTTATTCTGATATGGAAAAACTAGCTGAAATGCCCAACCAGTCTCTAAATCAGTGACACTTTTTCATTAAGCCTAAAGTCACTTTACAATTGCTACAGTCATACAAAATGCACTTCTTTGTTGGGAGTTTAAAAGATATTTCCATCATCTAGATTACAAGGACCTAGAACTCCCATTCTTGTTTATGTAAGAGTGGCTTCATCAGATTAAATGCTGTTCTCTGGAATAACATAAAATAGGAATAATTTACTCATAAGATTCCTAAGTAAACCATCTTTATTTACAAAATACTATCTTAAGAATTATTGTTTCATTGAGCTTCAATTGGAGCCAAAGTATAGTCAATTACTGAAGTAAAAGCAGTTACTTAAAAACTAAAAATGAGAGATAAGTCAAATTACATTTGAAGAGAGAGCAACAGCATGAGGTTTCTTGTTTGGTTCTGGATGTTGAGTAACAGGCTCATTTGCAGGTGGAAGGAACCCTTCAGGCAACTCACTTGTACTTTCAGAATGGGGGTGTAAAGGGCTGAATTCCAGCTCTTGGGGGAAGATTTTGTGAGGAAAACCCCCTCCCTGCATAGACACTTTGCATTGGAAATGGAGTGGGTGGCGGGTCAGTTGGAAAATAATCTCCAGGTTCCCAGACAAGTTTCCTGGGAGAGGTGGAGGAAAAAAAGGTCCTCTTCTCATGAACTGACTCCTTGGGTCAACTGGAAACAAGGCACCTCTGACTGGAGGGAAAGGTGCCAACACAGAGCCAGAGCCAGTTGCTTGGTTTTCAGCATGGAGAGGTGAATCAGGCACATCAGAGTCCAAAGGAGGCATATTAGGAATTCTGTGCTCTGCTGGTCCCGATGCTCTACCACAATTTGAGTAAAACCTATCTTGCCTTTGTAGAGGAAGACGTGCATCAGAAGAATATGGTTGGCCTGGCGGAGGGATCATCAGCCTGCTGGCCTGTTCCCCTGCAGGAGAGAGGGGCCCACTCTGAGAAGGTGCTCTCTGAAAATCAGTGAACTTATGACAGCTGGATTCTCTTACTTTACTGCTAGTCGCATGGTCCAGAGGATTCTCCAGGGCCCCTTGACCCTCTCCCTCCTCCCACTGGAGTGAAAGGTGAGAGTGTGAGTGGACCACTCTTTTCAAAATGAGGAGGTCTCCTTTCAGATGAAGGGTGACCTATTGGTGAGGGCCCATTTGGAGAAGGCTTTCTGCCCATTGCTGAGTTGGAAACATCCAGTGCATCATAGGGATCTTTTCCTACAAGATCAAATCTAAGCTCCTTCTCAGTTAATTTCTGTCTGTTGCGTGCATTTTGTTTCCTGAAATAACTGAGGTTTCTTTCAGCAATCCGAGCTGCCAACTCACTAGCATGTGCTTCTTTCTCAGAGGAAATAATCTTCCCCAGACAGGAACGAATGGTACTCTGCAATTGTTCTTCAAGATATTGGGCTCTCTTTCTGTAGGTCTCCAGCTCTTTTATTGTATGTCTCATCTTTTCTTCGACTTTGGAGAGTTTCTCCTTTTGCTCCACACGGCAGTTTTCCTCCACTCTTAATTTCCTGTGCAGTTTCATCATATTTTCTTGATAGCGTTCCATCATGACTTGAAAGTTCTTCTGTAGGGTCTCATTCTCACTTTGCAGCTGTGCATTTTCTGACTGCAAGGATGCCTGTTCAGTCTGCAGACTTTTAAGGTGTTCTGTAAGGTCTTCCGTGGTTTTCTCCACTTCAGATGAGAAAGTACATTTTGGATTTCTTCCTCCTTCCAAGATTTCTAAGGAGGCCTTTAGCTTATCACCATAAACCAGGTTCCTGAAAGCTCCTTTGGACTCAGACTCCAAGTGAGCACCAATTTCGGGTTCACTCGTCTTTCCCAGTTCCAGGTGACCACCATCCCTTTGGGCTCCCAGGCTTGGAGAAGATCTATCCTTCATCTTCAGCAAGCATTATCTCAGAGACTCCATGTGATTTTCTGTGTCCCTTAGAACTTGTTCTCCAGCTACTTTAGAGTCCTCTAATATGATTTTTGCTTTATATTGGACACCTCCTTGTTCCCTCTGTGCTTCAGCTTCTCCTTGTATTGTTGGTCTCTGCGTTGGCGGAAGTAGGGCTCCTTCATTCAAAACCTCTTTGATTGCCAGCTTCAGTTCTTCCTCATTCACTTGAAAGAGTCTCCAGTTTGTTTTAGCTTCAGCTATTTGTGATCTGAGGGATTCAGATTCACCTTGGAGGGACTGTATCCTTCTTGATAGATGCGCCATCATTTCATCCTGTTGACCATGTTGAGCCTCCTGTGCTTTGAGCTCTTCTTCTAGAAAGAGCATTTCAACGTCATGGCTGGATTTGGGCCTATGCAGCTTTTCGTCGGTTGCCTCCAGCTGTTGTGCTTCTCTTGAACCCTTCAAAAACCTGCAATCCTTTAAAGATGATTCTAAGCCTTCATGTTCTTTTTCAACAAGGCTCACTTTTTCAAGAAGTCCACATTTTGCCTCAATAAGTCCAGCAAGATTTAGAGCCAGCCTTTTTTCTCTTCCCACGTAAAGCCTGCTACGAACCGACTGAAAACCTCTCCAGAAAAGTGAGAGAACAGCAAAAAATCCAAGAGCTGTACACATCACCAACTCCCAAGGAAAGCCATAAGGAAGATGGCCTGGCTTCATGTCTTCGGACAATGCTGCCACAACCCTGGGTGCTTCTTCCAGAACCACCCACTAGGATGGCTGAGAGGCAGCCCTTGTCTCCTCCATCACGCCAAGACAGCTTTGGCTCTTGCCACCACAACCACAGCCTGCCCAGGCAGGCCAACACAGGCTGTGGACACTCAGGTGTTTGGTCAGAAACTCCAACCTGCACCAGGCAACGGAGCAGACCACTGTGATCCCCTTCAGGGGCTGAGCGTATAGTGGGTGGTGGGCGTATGGCGGTGGGAGCCATGATCAAAGGCTCCCAGGAGCCTTGTTGTGCTCAACTGCCCATCAGGGGAGTCTTGTCCGCTTCCCTACCCAGTGCATCCTCATGTGCCACAGGTTTAGGTCCCTCCCACTCCAGCCAGAGAGAATTCCTCTCCATGCCACCCACCCCTTGATTTGGTTTAGGCCAGGCCCAGGCGGGGTTAGTAGGAAGATTCCATCCAGTCATAATAACATTCAGTTTGATGTCACTCAAATTCTAAAGCTGACTAAACTGTTCAAACAGCTTTTATGGCCTCTATTGGTCTTTGTGTCCCTTGCCTTTTGTTTGAGTGACTCAGTCCTTTCCCTGCCCTTGTGCTCTCCCTATTTCCTACCTTCCTTGCTTCCTTCCTCCCTTCCTGGGTTTTCTCCTTTTCTTCTTCCTTCTTTTCTACCTCCCTGCATCCCTCCAACTTTGCCTTCCTCCCTTCCAACTTTCTCTCTCCCTTCCCTCCCTTTTCTTTTCTTGCAAGTGTTTGGGGTGAAAGTCCATGGCAGGCCAGCCCCAAGCTAGGCAAGGTCACTGCCACTGAGCTACAACATCCCCAGACCTGCTGCCACTTCCTATGCAAGTAACTTGAATTATCTCTAAAGAGAAACTCTCACATTAGTCTACTTTCAAAGTAATTTCAGAAGAGTTGCTAACATGGGCATAAATCAGTTATGACAAATCATTTTTGAAAAGCACGGCACAGCAAATGTTCCTCCAAGGAAGTAGTTGAAAACGTAATTCGTTTTCAGGTCAGCATTTCTAGACTAGTACAAACCCTCCTAATCCTGATCTCTCCTTAGTCCTATGATTTCTTTAAGTGTCCCCTTTGCTCCTGTTCATGGAGTCATGTGTACAGAAATTATACCTTGTTCTATTGCACTCTACTTAATTCTTTCTCACCTCTGTGCTCCTTTTGCCAAGTCACTCCTCAACACTTACTGTAACCCTTTCAATTTTTTGTCCATTTTCATTTAAAAAACTCTTTCAAAAATTGAACCATTTCGCATGCAGACACAGTCTTCTTGATCTGCTATTAATCCCCCACTACTGACATTGTAAGTTATTGAAATGTACAATTCCAGACCGTTTTCAGATTTTTGATTCCTGTATATCTATCTGTCTATCTATTTACAAACATAACATGGTATTCTGAAAGAATTGTTCTGCTTTTGGAGCTCTACATTGTGTTTTCCAGAAGCAGGCCTATTACACAGAGATGAATCCATGTTACCTAGATTGAGTTCAAACCGGAATGTGCACTCTGATTCCCATTATATTGTCCTACCTACTAATGGACAGTTCAGTTATATCCAGACCTCACCACCTCCCCCATTGAGTAAAACACTTGTGAAGAGACATGTAGATGCCTTTATGAACATATTGATAATTTTTCATGGCAGTGTTTTCCAAAAACCAGTTAGTAAAATCAACTTATTCCTTTGCAGCCTGAAATTACCTTCATTCCAGTTTACTGGTATAAGAACCGCAGTATATCAGCAACCATTCTCCAATAGTAGTTCAGGCAGAAGTCGTTCTAGATAACAAGCAGTGCCGGATCCTCCATGTATTTTACACAGCCCATGACGGGGGACATCCGTCCATTCGTTTAGAACAACTGATGTTTTATGCTGGCAATTTAGGTTTATTTAAAGGAGTGATTAGAAAACAGGTGAGACAGACTGATTAGATTCAGTATGTATCTTGGCTTTGTTTTTCTAGGACTGAAGTTTTCACATTTCAATTAATTGTAGGTTAAGTATCAGGCAGATTCTTCACTGGGCTTCAAATAATGATAAAGTTGCTTCTTATTTTTAAGAAGGCCGTTGCAATCCTGCATTTATTTTACACCTCAGTGCTTGTTTTACACACAAGCACACACACCCACACACCACACACATCAACACACACACAAACACATAATTAGAGCACATTTAACACTCAAATAGAGCTTTACCTGCTAATTCATAACTAGCGTATTTTTTTAATAAGTATTGTGTCTTGGTCTCTACTGGGGAAACATGGTTCAATGTGAGTTCTCTGGTTTCTTGTAGGACAGTGAACGTTCACTTGTTGGCAATGATATAGAAATGGGGAGTAAGAGTTTAAAAGTTTTTACAGTAGGTAGGCAGAGTCAGAGTATGGAATCTACGAATAAGAAATTGGGGAATTTCCTCTTTGTTTCTTCATTTCAACCTCCTAATAATTCATGTATATTTCCAAAAGTCTCCCAGAAAACAAGGACTAGGTCAATCCACATATCAGTGAACCATAGCAGAATGCGATTCTGAATTTCATATAAACAGTCATAAAATCAAAAAGACAGGTGCTGGAGTATTGGCTCAGCACTAGAGTGCTGGCTTCACACTTTCAAAGGTCCTGAGTTGGACCCCCAACACCATACGTGAAAGGAATGAATGAACCAATGCATGAGTGTATGATGAATGAATTAAAGGTATAAGGAGGAGGAGGAAGAGCAGGAGGAGGAGGAGAAATAGAAGAAGATGATGAGTAATTTGACAGAAGGGAAAAAGGGGAGGAGAGTGAGTTTAAAGTGTGGTTTCCAATTCCCAAACGTTAAATTACAGCGGACGGGATAGAGAGAGAAGATGGGAGGGCAGGAGAGGGGGGATAGTAGAGGCTAGAAAAGGTAGCAGAATACAACAGTTACTAACATGGCATTGTGTAAAAACGTGGATGTGTAAACAATGTGATTGTGCAATCTGTATATGGGGTCAAATGGGAGTTCATAACCCACTTGTATCTTATGTAGGAAATATGGTATCTCAAGAGCTATGTAATGTTTTAAGCAACCAATATAAAAAAGAGGTCTTCATTTTTCTTTGTAGTTGAGATCTCTTGTTTCCGTGACATGTTTAGTTGTGTTCTCTCCTTTAGTCCTCCCATGCTCTAGTTATTCTGATATGGAAAAACTAGCTGAAATGCCCAACCAGTCTCTAAATCAGTGACACTTTTTCATTAAGCCTAAAGTCACTTTACAATTGCTACAGTCATACAAAATGCACTTCTTTGTTGGGAGTTTAAAAGATATTTCCATCATCTAGATTACAAGGACCTAGAACTCCCATTCTTGTTTATGTAAGAGTGGCTTCATCAGATTAAATGCTGTTCTCTGGAATAACATAAAATAGGAATAATTTACTCATAAGATTCCTAAGTAAACCATCTTTATTTACAAAATACTATCTTAAGAATTATTGTTTCATTGAGCTTCAATTGGAGCCAAAGTATAGTCAATTACTGAAGTAAAAGCAGTTACTTAAAAACTAAAAATGAGAGATAAGTCAAATTACATTTGAAGAGAGAGCAACAGCATGAGGTTTCTTGTTTGGTTCTGGATGTTGAGTAACAGGCTCATTTGCAGGTGGAAGGAACCCTTCAGGCAACTCACTTGTACTTTCAGAATGGGGGTGTAAAGGGCTGAATTCCAGCTCTTGGGGGAAGATTTTGTGAGGAAAACCCCCTCCCTGCATAGACACTTTGCATTGGAAATGGAGTGGGTGGCGGGTCAGTTGGAAAATAATCTCCAGGTTCCCAGACAAGTTTCCTGGGAGAGGTGGAGGAAAAAAAGGTCCTCTTCTCATGAACTGACTCCTTGGGTCAACTGGAAACAAGGCACCTCTGACTGGAGGGAAAGGTGCCAACACAGAGCCAGAGCCAGTTGCTTGGTTTTCAGCATGGAGAGGTGAATCAGGCACATCAGAGTCCAAAGGAGGCATATTAGGAATTCTGTGCTCTGCTGGTCCCGATGCTCTACCACAATTTGAGTAAAACCTATCTTGCCTTTGTAGAGGAAGACGTGCATCAGAAGAATATGGTTGGCCTGGCGGAGGGATCATCAGCCTGCTGGCCTGTTCCCCTGGAGGAGAGAGGGGCCCACTCTGAGAAGGTGCTCTCTGAAAATCAGTGAACTTATGACAGCTGGATTCTCTTACTTTACTGCTAGTCGCATGGTCCAGAGGATTCTCCAGGGCCCCTTGACCCTCTCCCTCCTCCCACTGGAGTGAAAGGTGAGAGTGTGAGTGGACCACTCTTTTCAAAATGAGGAGGTCTCCTTTCAGATGAAGGGTGACCTATTGGTGAGGGCCCATTTGGAGAAGGCTTTCTGCCCATTGCTGAGTTGGAAACATCCATTGCATCATAGGGATCTTTTCCTACAAGATCAAATCTAAGCTCCTTCTCAGTTAATTTCTGTCTGTTGCGTGCATTTTGTTTCCTGAAATAACTGAGGTTTCTTTCAGCAATCCGAGCTGCCAACTCACTAGCATGTGCTTCTTTCTCAGAGGAAATAATCTTCCCCAGACAGGAACGAATGGTACTCTGCAATTGTTCTTCAAGATATTGGGCTCTCTTTCTGTAGGTCTCCAGCTCTTTTATTGTATGTCTCATCTTTTCTTCGACTTTGGAGAGTTTCTCCTTTTGCTCCACACGGCAGTTTTCCTCCACTCTTAATTTCCTGTGCAGTTTCATCATATTTTCTTGATAGCGTTCCATCATGACTTGAAAGTTCTTCTGTAGGGTCTCATTCTCACTTTGCAGCTGTGCATTTTCTGACTGCAAGGATGCCTGTTCAGTCTGCAGACTTTTAAGGTGTTCTGTAAGGTCTTCCGTGGTTTTCTCCACTTCAGATGAGAAAGTACATTTTGGATTTCTTCCTCCTTCCAAGATTTCTAAGGAGGCCTTTAGCTTATCACCATAAACCAGGTTCCTGAAAGCTCCTTTGGACTCAGACTCCAAGTGAGCACCAATTTCGGGTTCACTCGTCTTTCCCAGTTCCAGGTGACCACCATCCCTTTGGGCTCCCAGGCTTGGAGAAGATCTATCCTTCATCTTCAGCAAGCATTCACTCAGAGACTCCATGTGATTTTCTGTGTCCCTTAGAAATTGTTCTCCAGCTACTTTACAGTCCTCTAATATGATTTTTGCTTTATATTGGACACCTCCTTGTTCCCTCTGTGCTTCAGCTTCTCCTTGTATTGTTGGTCTCTGCGTTGGCGGAAGTAGGGCTCCTTCATTCAAAACCTCTTTGATTGCCAGCTTCAGTTCTTCCTCATTCACTTGAAAGAGTCTCCAGTTTGTTTTAGCTTCAGCTATTTGTGATCTGAGGGATTCAGATTCACCTTGGAGGGACTGTATCCTTCTTGATAGATGCGCCATCATTTCATCCTGTTGACCATGTTGAGCCTCCTGTGCTTTGAGCTCTTCTTCTAGAAAGAGCATTTCAACGTCATGGCTGGATTTGGGCCTATGCAGCTTTTCGTCGGTTGCCTCCAGCTGTTGTGCTTCTCTTGAACCCTTCAAAAACCTGCAATCCTTTAAAGATGATTCTAAGCCTTCATGTTCTTTTTCAACAAGGCTCACTTTTTCAAGAAGTCCACATTTTGCCTCAATAAGTCCAGCAAGATTTAGAGCCAGCCTTTTTTCTCTTCCCACGTAAAGCCTGCTACGAACCGACTGAAAACCTCTCCAGAAAAGTGAGAGAACAGCAAAAAATCCAAGAGCTGTACACATCACCAACTCCCAAGGAAAGCCATAAGGAAGATGGCCTGGCTTCATGTCTTCGGACAATGCTGCCACAACCCTGGGTGCTTCTTCCAGAACCACCCACTAGGATGGCTGAGAGGCAGCCCTTGTCTCCTCCATCACGCCAAGACAGCTTTGGCTCTTGCCACCACAACCACAGCCTGCCCAGGCAGGCCAACACAGGCTGTGGACACTCAGGTGTTTGGTCAGAAACTCCAACCTGCACCAGGCAACGGAGCAGACCACTGTGATCCCCTTCAGGGGCTGAGCGTATAGTGGGTGGTGGGCGTATGGCGGTGGGAGCCATGATCAAAGGCTCCCAGGAGCCTTGTTGTGCTCAACTGCCCATCAGGGGAGTCTTGTCCGCTTCCCTACCCAGTGCATCCTCATGTGCCACAGGTTTAGGTCCCTCCCACTCCAGCCAGAGAGAATTCCTCTCCATGCCACCCACCCCTTGATTTGGTTTAGGCCAGGCCCAGGCGGGGTTAGTAGGAAGATTCCATCCAGTCATAATAACATTCAGTTTGATGTCACTCAAATTCTAAAGCTGACTAAACTGTTCAAACAGCTTTTATGGCCTCTATTGGTCTTTGTGTCCCTTGCCTTTTGTTTGAGTGACTCAGTCCTTTCCCTGCCCTTGTGCTCTCCCTATTTCCTACCTTCCTTGCTTCCTTCCTCCCTTCCTGGGTTTTCTCCTTTTCTTCTTCCTTCTTTTCTACCTCCCTGCATCCCTCCAACTTTGCCTTCCTCCCTTCCAACTTTCTCTCTCCCTTCCCTCCCTTTTCTTTTCTTGCAAGTGTTTGGGGTGAAAGTCCATGGCAGGCCAGCCCCAAGCTAGGCAAGGTCACTGCCACTGAGCTACAACATCCCCAGACCTGCTGCCACTTCCTATGCAAGTAACTTGAATTATCTCTAAAGAGAAACTCTCACATTAGTCTACTTTCAAAGTAATTTCAGAAGAGTTGCTAACATGGGCATAAATCAGTTATGACAAATCATTTTTGAAAAGCACGGCACAGCAAATGTTCCTCCAAGGAAGTAGTTGAAAACGTAATTCGTTTTCAGGTCAGCATTTCTAGACTAGTACAAACCCTCCTAATCCTGATCTCTCCTTAGTCCTATGATTTCTTTAAGTGTCCCCTTTGCTCCTGTTCATGGAGTCATGTGTACAGAAATTATACCTTGTTCTATTGCACTCTACTTAATTCTTTCTCACCTCTGTGCTCCTTTTGCCAAGTCACTCCTCAACACTTACTGTAACCCTTTCAATTTTTTGTCCATTTTCATTTAAAAAACTCTTTCAAAAATTGAACCATTTCGCATGCAGACACAGTCTTCTTGATCTGCTATTAATCCCCCACTACTGACATTGTAAGTTATTGAAATGTACAATTCCAGACCGTTTTCAGATTTTTGATTCCTGTATATCTATCTGTCTATCTATTTACAAACATAACATGGTATTCTGAAAGAATTGTTCTGCTTTTGGAGCTCTACATTGTGTTTTCCAGAAGCAGGCCTATTACACAGAGATGAATCCATGTTACCTAGATTGAGTTCAAACCGGAATGTGCACTCTGATTCCCATTATATTGTTCTACCTACTAATGGACAGTTCAGTTATATCCAGACCTCACCACCTCCCCCATTGAGTAAAACACTTGTGAAGAGACATGTAGATGCCTTTATGAACATATTGATAATTTTTCATGGCAGTGTTTTCCAAAAACCAGTTAGTAAAATCAACTTATTCCTTTGCAGCCTGAAATTACCTTCATTCCAGTTTACTGGTATAAGAACCGCAGTATATCAGCAACCATTCTCCAATAGTAGTTCAGGCAGAAGTCGTTCTAGATAACAAGCAGTGCCGGATCCTCCATGTATTTTACACAGCCCATGACGGGGGACATCCGTCCATTCGTTTAGAACAACTGATGTTTTATGCTGGCAATTTAGGTTTATTTAAAGGAGTGATTAGAAAACAGGTGAGACAGACTGATTAGATTCAGTATGTATCTTGGCTTTGTTTTTCTAGGACTGAAGTTTTCACATTTCAATTAATTGTAGGTTAAGTATCAGGCAGATTCTTCACTGGGCTTCAAATAATGATAAAGTTGCTTCTTATTTTTAAGAAGGCCGTTGCAATCCTGCATTTATTTTACACCTCAGTGCTTGCTTTACACACAAGCACACACACTCACACACCACACACATCAACACACACACAAACACATAATTAGAGCACATTTAACACTCAAATAGAGCTTTACCTGCTAATTCATAACTAGCGTATTTTTTTAATAAGTATTGTGTCTTGGTCTCTACTGGGGAAACATGGTTCAATGTGAGTTCTCTGGTTTCTTGTAGGACAGTGAACGTTCACTTGTTGGCAATGATATAGAAATGGGGAGTAAGAGTTTAAAAGTTTTTACAGTAGGTAGGCAGAGTCAGAGTATGGAATCTACGAATAAGAAATTGGGGAATTTCCTCTTTGTTTCTTCATTTCAACCTCCTAATAATTCATGTATATTTCCAAAAGTCTCCCAGAAAACAAGGACTAGGTCAATCCACATATCAGTGAACCATAGCAGAATGCGATTCTGAATTTCATATAAACAGTCATAAAATCAAAAAGACAGGTGCTGGAGTATTGGCTCAGCACTAGAGTGCTGGCTTCACACTTTCAAAGGTCCTGAGTTGGACCCCCAACACCATACGTGAAAGGAATGAATGAACCAATGCATGAGTGTATGATGAATGAATTAAAGGTATAAGGAGGAGGAGGAAGAGGAGGAGGAGGAGGAGAAATAGAAGAAGATGATGAGTAATTTGACAGAAGGGAAAAAGGGGAGGAGAGTGAGTTTAAAGTGTGGTTTCCAATTCCCAAACGTTAAATTACAGCGGACGGGATAGAGAGAGAAGATGGGAGGGCAGGAGAGGGGGGATAGTAGAGGCTAGAAAAGGTAGCAGAATACAACAGTTACTAACATGGCATTGTGTAAAAACGTGGATGTGTAAACAATGTGATTGTGCAATCTGTATATGGGGTCAAATGGGAGTTCATAACCCACTTGTATCTTATGTAGGAAATATGGTATCTCAAGAGCTATGTAATGTTTTAAGCAACCAATATAAAAAAGAGGTCTTCATTTTTCTTTGTAGTTGAGATCTCTTGTTTCCGTGACATGTTTAGTTGTGTTCTCTCCTTTAGTCCTCCCATGCTCTAGTTATTCTGATATGGAAAAACTAGCTGAAATGCCCAACCAGTCTCTAAATCAGTGACACTTTTTCATTAAGCCTAAAGTCACTTTACAATTGCTACAGTCATACAAAATGCACTTCTTTGTTGGGAGTTTAAAAGATATTTCCATCATCTAGATTACAAGGACCTAGAACTCCCATTCTTGTTTATGTAAGAGTGGCTTCATCAGATTAAATGCTGTTCTCTGGAATAACATAAAATAGGAATAATTTACTCATAAGATTCCTAAGTAAACCATCTTTATTTACAAAATACTATCTTAAGAATTATTGTTTCATTGAGCTTCAATTGGAGCCAAAGTATAGTCAATTACTGAAGTAAAAGCAGTTACTTAAAAACTAAAAATGAGAGATAAGTCAAATTACATTTGAAGAGAGAGCAACAGCATGAGGTTTCTTGTTTGGTTCTGGATGTTGAGTAACAGGCTCATTTGCAGGTGGAAGGAACCCTTCAGGCAACTCACTTGTACTTTCAGAATGGGGGTGAAAAGGGCTGAATTCCAGCTCTTGGGGGAAGATTTTGTGAGGAAAACCCCCTCCCTGCATAGACACTTTGCATTGGAAATGGAGTGGGTGGCGGGTCAGTTGGAAAATAATCTCCAGGTTCCCAGACAAGTTTCCTGGGAGAGGTGGAGGAAAAAAAGGTCCTCTTCTCATGAACTGACTCCTTGGGTCAACTGGAAACAAGGCACCTCTGACTGGAGGGAAAGGTGCCAACACAGAGCCAGAGCCAGTTGCTTGGTTTTCAGCATGGAGAGGTGAATCAGGCACATCAGAGTCCAAAGGAGGCATATTAGGAATTCTGTGCTCTGCTGGTCCCGATGCTCTACCACAATTTGAGTAAAACCTATCTTGCCTTTGTAGAGGAAGACGTGCATCAGAAGAATATGGTTGGCCTGGCGGAGGGATCATCAGCCTGCTGGCCTGTTCCCCTGCAGGAGAGAGGGGCCCACTCTGAGAAGGTGCTCTCTGAAAATCAGTGAACTTATGACAGCTGGATTCTCTTACTTTACTGCTAGTCGCATGGTCCAGAGGATTCTCCAGGGCCCCTTGACCCTCTCCCTCCTCCCACTGGAGTGAAAGGTGAGAGTGTGAGTGGACCACTCTTTTCAAAATGAGGAGGTCTCCTTTCAGATGAAGGGTGACCTATTGGTGAGGGCCCATTTGGAGAAGGCTTTCTGCCCATTGCTGAGTTGGAAACATCCAGTGCATCATAGGGATCTTTTCCTACAAGATCAAATCTAAGCTCCTTCTCAGTTAATTTCTGTCTGTTGCGTGCATTTTGTTTCCTGAAATAACTGAGGTTTCTTTCAGCAATCCGAGCTGCCAACTCACTAGCATGTGCTTCTTTCTCAGAGGAAATAATCTTCCCCAGACAGGAACGAATGGTACTCTGCAATTGTTCTTCAAGATATTGGGCTCTCTTTCTGTAGGTCTCCAGCTCTTTTATTGTATGTCTCATCTTTTCTTCGACTTTGGAGAGTTTCTCCTTTTGCTCCACACGGCAGTTTTCCTCCACTCTTAATTTCCTGTGCAGTTTCATCATATTTTCTTGATAGCGTTCCATCATGACTTGAAAGTTCTTCTGTAGGGTCTCATTCTCACTTTGCAGCTGTGCATTTTCTGACTGCAAGGATGCCTGTTCAGTCTGCAGACTTTTAAGGTGTTCTGTAAGGTCTTCCGTGGTTTTCTCCACTTCAGATGAGAAAGTACATTTTGGATTTCTTCCTCCTTCCAAGATTTCTAAGGAGGCCTTTAGCTTATCACCATAAACCAGGTTCCTGAAAGCTCCTTTGGACTCAGACTCCAAGTGAGCACCAATTTCGGGTTCACTCGTCTTTCCCAGTTCCAGGTGACCACCATCCCTTTGGGCTCCCAGGCTTGGAGAAGATCTATCCTTCATCTTCAGCAAGCATTCACTCAGAGACTCCATGTGATTTTCTGTGTCCCTTAGAAATTGTTCTCCAGCTACTTTACAGTCCTCTAATATGATTTTTGCTTTATATTGGACACCTCCTTGTTCCCTCTGTGCTTCAGCTTCTCCTTGTATTGTTGGTCTCTGCGTTGGCGGAAGTAGGGCTCCTTCATTCAAAACCTCTTTGATTGCCAGCTTCAGTTCTTCCTCATTCACTTGAAAGAGTCTCCAGTTTGTTTTAGCTTCAGCTATTTGTGATCTGAGGGATTCAGATTCACCTTGGAGGGACTGTATCCTTCTTGATAGATGCGCCATCATTTCATCCTGTTGACCATGTTGAGCCTCCTGTGCTTTGAGCTCTTCTTCTAGAAAGAGCATTTCAACGTCATGGCTGGATTTGGGCCTATGCAGCTTTTCGTCGGTTGCCTCCAGCTGTTGTGCTTCTCTTGAACCCTTCAAAAACCTGCAATCCTTTAAAGATGATTCTAAGCCTTCATGTTCTTTTTCAACAAGGCTCACTTTTTCAAGAAGTCCACATTTTGCCTCAATAAGTCCAGCAAGATTTAGAGCCAGCCTTTTTTCTCTTCCCACGTAAAGCCTGCTACGAACCAACTGAAAACCTCTCCAGAAAAGTGAGAGAACAGCAAAAAATCCAAGAGCTGTACACATCACCAACTCCCAAGGAAAGCCATAAGGAAGATGGCCTGGCTTCATGTCTTCGGACAATGCTGCCACAACCCTGGGTGCTTCTTCCAGAACCACCCACTAGGATGGCTGAGAGGCAGCCCTTGTCTCCTCCATCACGCCAAGACAGCTTTGGCTCTTGCCACCACAACCACAGCCTGCCCAGGCAGGCCAACACAGGCTGTGGACACTCAGGTGTTTGGTCAGAAACTCCAACCTGCACCAGGCAACGGAGCAGACCACTGTGATCCCCTTCAGGGGCTGAGCGTATAGTGGGTGGTGGGCGTATGGCGGTGGGAGCCATGATCAAAGGCTCCCAGGAGCCTTGTTGTGCTCAACTGCCCATCAGGGGAGTCTTGTCCGCTTCCCTACCCAGTGCATCCTCATGTGCCACAGGTTTAGGTCCCTCCCACTCCAGCCAGAGAGAATTCCTCTCCATGCCACCCACCCCTTGATTTGGTTTAGGCCAGGCCCAGGCGGGGTTAGTAGGAAGATTCCATCCAGTCATAATAACATTCAGTTTGATGTCACTCAAATTCTAAAGCTGACTAAACTGTTCAAACAGCTTTTATGGCCTCTATTGGTCTTTGTGTCCCTTGCCTTTTGTTTGAGTGACTCAGTCCTTTCCCTGCCCTTGTGCTCTCCCTATTTCCTACCTTCCTTGCTTCCTTCCTCCCTTCCTGGGTTTTCTCCTTTTCTTCTTCCTTCTTTTCTACCTCCCTGCATCCCTCCAACTTTGCCTTCCTCCCTTCCAACTTTCTCTCTCCCTTCCCTCCCTTTTCTTTTCTTGCAAGTGTTTGGGGTGAAAGTCCATGGCAGGCCAGCCCCAAGCTAGGCAAGGTCACTGCCACTGAGCTACAACATCCCCAGACCTGCTGCCACTTCCTATGCAAGTAACTTGAATTATCTCTAAAGAGAAACTCTCACATTAGTCTACTTTCAAAGTAATTTCAGAAGAGTTGCTAACATGGGCATAAATCAGTTATGACAAATCATTTTTGAAAAGCACGGCACAGCAAATGTTCCTCCAAGGAAGTAGTTGAAAACGTAATTCGTTTTCAGGTCAGCATTTCTAGACTAGTACAAACCCTCCTAATCCTGATCTCTCCTTAGTCCTATGATTTCTTTAAGTGTCCCCTTTGCTCCTGTTCATGGAGTCATGTGTACAGAAATTATACCTTGTTCTATTGCACTCTACTTAATTCTTTCTCACCTCTGTGCTCCTTTTGCCAAGTCACTCCTCAACACTTACTGTAACCCTTTCAATTTTTTGTCCATTTTCATTTAAAAAACTCTTTCAAAAATTGAACCATTTCGCATGCAGACACAGTCTTCTTGATCTGCTATTAATCCCCCACTACTGACATTGTAAGTTATTGAAATGTACAATTCCAGACCGTTTTCAGATTTTTGATTCCTGTATATCTATCTGTCTATCTATTTACAAACATAACATGGTATTCTGAAAGAATTGTTCTGCTTTTGGAGCTCTACATTGTGTTTTCCAGAAGCAGGCCTATTACACAGAGATGAATCCATGTTACCTAGATTGAGTTCAAACCGGAATGTGCACTCTGATTCCCATTATATTGTCCTACCTACTAATGGACAGTTCAGTTATATCCAGACCTCACCACCTCCCCCATTGAGTAAAACACTTGTGAAGAGACATGTAGATGCCTTTATGAACATATTGATAATTTTTCATGGCAGTGTTTTCCAAAAACCAGTTAGTAAAATCAACTTATTCCTTTGCAGCCTGAAATTACCTTCATTCCAGTTTACTGGTATAAGAACCGCAGTATATCAGCAACCATTCTCCAATAGTAGTTCAGGCAGAAGTCGTTCTAGATAACAAGCAGTGCCGGATCCTCCATGTATTTTACACAGCCCATGACGGGGGACATCCGTCCATTCGTTTAGAACAACTGATGTTTTATGCTGGCAATTTAGGTTTATTTAAAGGAGTGATTAGAAAACAGGTGAGACAGACTGATTAGATTCAGTATGTATCTTGGCTTTGTTTTTCTAGGACTGAAGTTTTCACATTTCAATTAATTGTAGGTTAAGTATCAGGCAGATTCTTCACTGGGCTTCAAATAATGATAAAGTTGCTTCTTATTTTTAAGAAGGCCGTTGCAATCCTGCATTTATTTTACACCTCAGTGCTTGCTTTACACACAAGCACACACACCCACACACCACACACATCAACACACACACAAACACATAATTAGAGCACATTTAACACTCAAATAGAGCTTTACCTGCTAATTCATAACTAGCGTATTTTTTTAATAAGTATTGTGTCTTGGTCTCTACTGGGGAAACATGGTTCAATGTGAGTTCTCTGGTTTCTTGTAGGACAGTGAACGTTCACTTGTTGGCAATGATATAGAAATGGGGAGTAAGAGTTTAAAAGTTTTTACAGTAGGTAGGCAGAGTCAGAGTATGGAATCTACGAATAAGAAATTGGGGAATTTCCTCTTTGTTTCTTCATTTCAACCTCCTAATAATTCATGTATATTTCCAAAAGTCTCCCAGAAAACAAGGACTAGGTCAATCCACATATCAGTGAACCATAGCAGAATGCGATTCTGAATTTCATATAAACAGTCATAAAATCAAAAAGACAGGTGCTGGAGTATTGGCTCAGCACTAGAGTGCTGGCTTCACACTTTCAAAGGTCCTGAGTTGGACCCCCAACACCATACGTGAAAGGAATGAATGAACCAATGCATGAGTGTATGATGAATGAATTAAAGGTATAAGGAGGAGGAGGAAGAGGAGGAGGAGGAGGAGAAATAGAAGAAGATGATGAGTAATTTGACAGAAGGGAAAAAGGGGAGGAGAGTGAGTTTAAAGTGTGGTTTCCAATTCCCAAACGTTAAATTACAGCGGACGGGATAGAGAGAGAAGATGGGAGGGCAGGAGAGGGGGGATAGTAGAGGCTAGAAAAGGTAGCAGAATACAACAGTTACTAACATGGCATTGTGTAAAAACGTGGATGTGTAAACAATGTGATTGTGCAATCTGTATATGGGGTCAAATGGGAGTTCATAACCCACTTGTATCTTATGTAGGAAATATGGTATCTCAAGAGCTATGTAATGTTTTAAGCAACCAATATAAAAAAGAGGTCTTCATTTTTCTTTGTAGTTGAGATCTCTTGTTTCCGTGACATGTTTAGTTGTGTTCTCTCCTTTAGTCCTCCCATGCTCTAGTTATTCTGATATGGAAAAACTAGCTGAAATGCCCAACCAGTCTCTAAATCAGTGACACTTTTTCATTAAGCCTAAAGTCACTTTACAATTGCTACAGTCATACAAAATGCACTTCTTTGTTGGGAGTTTAAAAGATATTTCCATCATCTAGATTACAAGGACCTAGAACTCCCATTCTTGTTTATGTAAGAGTGGCTTCATCAGATTAAATGCTGTTCTCTGGAATAACATAAAATAGGAATAATTTACTCATAAGATTCCTAAGTAAACCATCTTTATTTACAAAATACTATCTTAAGAATTATTGTTTCATTGAGCTTCAATTGGAGCCAAAGTATAGTCAATTACTGAAGTAAAAGCAGTTACTTAAAAACTAAAAATGAGAGATAAGTCAAATTACATTTGAAGAGAGAGCAACAGCATGAGGTTTCTTGTTTGGTTCTGGATGTTGAGTAACAGGCTCATTTGCAGGTGGAAGGAACCCTTCAGGCAACTCACTTGTACTTTCAGAATGGGGGTGTAAAGGGCTGAATTCCAGCTCTTGGGGGAAGATTTTGTGAGGAAAACCCCCTCCCTGCATAGACACTTTGCATTGGAAATGGAGTGGGTGGCGGGTCAGTTGGAAAATAATCTCCAGGTTCCCAGACAAGTTTCCTGGGAGAGGTGGAGGAAAAAAAGGTCCTCTTCTCATGAACTGACTCCTTGGGTCAACTGGAAACAAGGCACCTCTGACTGGAGGGAAAGGTGCCAACACAGAGCCAGAGCCAGTTGCTTGGTTTTCAGCATGGAGAGGTGAATCAGGCACATCAGAGTCCAAAGGAGGCATATTAGGAATTCTGTGCTCTGCTGGTCCCGATGCTCTACCACAATTTGAGTAAAACCTATCTTGCCTTTGTAGAGGAAGACGTGCATCAGAAGAATATGGTTGGCCTGGCGGAGGGATCATCAGCCTGCTGGCCTGTTCCCCTGGAGGAGAGAGGGGCCCACTCTGAGAAGGTGCTCTCTGAAAATCAGTGAACTTATGACAGCTGGATTCTCTTACTTTACTGCTAGTCGCATGGTCCAGAGGATTCTCCAGGGCCCCTTGACCCTCTCCCTCCTCCCACTGGAGTGAAAGGTGAGAGTGTGAGTGGACCACTCTTTTCAAAATGAGGAGGTCTCCTTTCAGATGAAGGGTGACCTATTGGTGAGGGCCCATTTGGAGAAGGCTTTCTGCCCATTGCTGAGTTGGAAACATCCAGTGCATCATAGGGATCTTTTCCTACAAGATCAAATCTAAGCTCCTTCTCAGTTAATTTCTGTCTGTTGCGTGCATTTTGTTTCCTGAAATAACTGAGGTTTCTTTCAGCAATCCGAGCTGCCAACTCACTAGCATGTGCTTCTTTCTCAGAGGAAATAATCTTCCCCAGACAGGAACGAATGGTACTCTGCAATTGTTCTTCAAGATATTGGGCTCTCTTTCTGTAGGTCTCCAGCTCTTTTATTGTATGTCTCATCTTTTCTTCGACTTTGGAGAGTTTCTCCTTTTGCTCCACACGGCAGTTTTCCTCCACTCTTAATTTCCTGTGCAGTTTCATCATATTTTCTTGATAGCGTTCCATCATGACTTGAAAGTTCTTCTGTAGGGTCTCATTCTCACTTTGCAGCTGTGCATTTTCTGACTGCAAGGATGCCTGTTCAGTCTGCAGACTTTTAAGGTGTTCTGTAAGGTCTTCCGTGGTTTTCTCCACTTCAGATGAGAAAGTACATTTTGGATTTCTTCCTCCTTCCAAGATTTCTAAGGAGGCCTTTAGCTTATCACCATAAACCAGGTTCCTGAAAGCTCCTTTGGACTCAGACTCCAAGTGAGCACCAATTTCGGGTTCACTCGTCTTTCCCAGTTCCAGGTGACCACCATCCCTTTGGGCTCCCAGGCTTGGAGAAGATCTATCCTTCATCTTCAGCAAGCATTCACTCAGAGACTCCATGTGATTTTCTGTGTCCCTTAGAACTTGTTCTCCAGCTACTTTAGAGTCCTCTAATATGATTTTTGCTTTATATTGGACACCTCCTTGTTCCCTCTGTGCTTCAGCTTCTCCTTGTATTGTTGGTCTCTGCGTTGGCGGAAGTAGGGCTCCTTCATTCAAAACCTCTTTGATTGCCAGCTTCAGTTCTTCCTCATTCACTTGAAAGAGTCTCCAGTTTGTTTTAGCTTCAGCTATTTGTGATCTGAGGGATTCAGATTCACCTTGGAGGGACTGTATCCTTCTTGATAGATGCGCCATCATTTCATCCTGTTGACCATGTTGAGCCTCCTGTGCTTTGAGCTCTTCTTCTAGAAAGAGCATTTCAACGTCATGGCTGGATTTGGGCCTATGCAGCTTTTCGTCGGTTGCCTCCAGCTGTTGTGCTTCTCTTGAACCCTTCAAAAACCTGCAATCCTTTAAAGATGATTCTAAGCCTTCATGTTCTTTTTCAACAAGGCTCACTTTTTCAAGAAGTCCACATTTTGCCTCAATAAGTCCAGCAAGATTTAGAGCCAGCCTTTTTTCTCTTCCCACGTAAAGCCTGCTACGAACCGACTGAAAACCTCTCCAGAAAAGTGAGAGAACAGCAAAAAATCCAAGAGCTGTACACATCACCAACTCCCAAGGAAAGCCATAAGGAAGATGGCCTGGCTTCATGTCTTCGGACAATGCTGCCACAACCCTGGGTGCTTCTTCCAGAACCACCCACTAGGATGGCTGAGAGGCAGCCCTTGGCTCCTCCATCACGCCAAGACAGCTTTGGCTCTTGCCACCACAACCACAGCCTGCCCAGGCAGGCCAACACAGGCTGTGGACACTCAGGTGTTTGGTCAGGAACTCCAACCTTCACCAGGCAACGGAGCAGACCACTGTGATCCCCTTCAGGGGCTGAGCGTATGTTGGGTGGTGGGCGTATGGCGGTGGGAGCCATGATCAAAGGCTCCCAGGAGCCTTGTTGTGCTCAACTGCCCATCAGGGGAGTCTTGTCCGCTTCCCTACCCAGTGCATCCTCATGTGCCACAGGTTTAGGTCCCTCCCACTCCAGCCAGAGAGAATTCCTCTCCATGCCACCCACCCCTTGATTTGGTTTAGGCCAGGCCCAGGCGGGGTTAGTAGGAAGATTCCATCCAGTCATAATAACATTCAGTTTGATGTCACTCAAATTCTAAAGCTGACTAAACTGTTCAAACAGCTTTTATGGCCTCTATTGGTCTTTGTGTCCCTTGCCTTTTGTTTGAGTGACTCAGTCCTTTCCCTGCCCTTGTGCTCTCCCTATTTCCTACCTTCCTTGCTTCCTTCCTCCCTTCCTGGGTTTTCTCCTTTTCTTCTTCCTTCTTTTCTACCTCCCTGCATCCCTCCAACTTTGCCTTCATCCCTTCCAACTTTCTCTCTCCCTTCCCTCCCTTTTCTTTTCTTGCAAGTGTTTGGGGTGAAAGTCCATGGCAGGCCAGCCCCAAGCTAGGCAAGGTCACTGCCACTGAGCTACAACATCCCCAGACCTGCTGCCACTTCCTATGCAAGTAACTTGAATTATCTCTAAAGAGAAACTCTCACATTAGTCTACTTTCAAAGTAATTTCAGAAGAGTTGCTAACATGGGCATAAATCAGTTATGACAAATCATTTTTGAAAAGCACGGCACAGCAAATGTTCCTCCAAGGAAGTAGTTGAAAACGTAATTCGTTTTCAGGTCAGCATTTCTAGACTAGTACAAACCCTCCTAATCCTGATCTCTCCTTAGTCCTATGATTTCTTTAAGTGTCCCCTTTGCTCCTGTTCATGGAGTCATGTGTACAGAAATTATACCTTGTTCTATTGCACTCTACTTAATTCTTTCTCACCTCTGTGCTCCTTTTGCCAAGTCACTCCTCAACACTTACTGTAACCCTTTCAATTTTTTGTCCATTTTCATTTAAAAAACTCTTTCAAAAATTGAACCATTTCGCATGCAGACACAGTCTTCTTGATCTGCTATTAATCCCCCACTACTGACATTGTAAGTTATTGAAATGTACACTTCCAGACCGTTTTCAGATTTTTGATTCCTGTATATCTATCTGTCTATCTATTTACAAACATAACATGGTATTCTGAAAGAATTGTTCTGCTTTTGGAGCTCTACATTGTGTTTTCCAGAAGCAGGCCTATTACACAGAGATGAATCCATGTTACCTAGATTGAGTTCAAACCGGAATGTGCACTCTGATTCCCATTATATTGTCCTACCTACTAATGGACAGTTCAGTTATATCCAGACCTCACCACCTCCCCCATTGAGTAAAACACTTGTGAAGAGACATGTAGATGCCTTTATGAACATATTGATAATTTTTCATGGCAGTGTTTTCCAAAAACCAGTTAGTAAAATCAACTTATTCCTTTGCAGCCTGAAATTACCTTCATTCCAGTTTACTGGTATAAGAACCGCAGTATATCAGCAACCATTCTCCAATAGTAGTTCAGGCAGAAGTCGTTCTAGATAACAAGCAGTGCCGGATCCTCCATGTATTTTACACAGCCCATGACGGGGGACATCCGTCCATTCGTTTAGAACAACTGATGTTTTATGCTGGCAATTTAGGTTTATTTAAAGGAGTGATTAGAAAACAGGTGAGACAGACTGATTAGATTCAGTATGTATCTTGGCTTTGTTTTTCTAGGACTGAAGTTTTCACATTTCAATTAATTGTAGGTTAAGTATCAGGCAGATTCTTCACTGGGCTTCAAATAATGATAAAGTTGCTTCTTATTTTTAAGAAGGCCGTTGCAATCCTGCATTTATTTTACACCTCAGTGCTTGCTTTACACACAAGCACACACACCCACACACCACACACATCAACACACACACAAACACATAATTAGAGCACATTTAACACTCAAATAGAGCTTTACCTGCTAATTCATAACTAGCGTATTTTTTTAATAAGTATTGTGTCTTGGTCTCTACTGGGGAAACATGGTTCAATGTGAGTTCTCTGGTTTCTTGTAGGACAGTGAACGTTCACTTGTTGGCAATGATATAGAAATGGGGAGTAAGAGTTTAAAAGTTTTTACAGTAGGTAGGCAGAGTCAGAGTATGGAATCTACGAATAAGAAATTGGGGAATTTCCTCTTTGTTTCTTCATTTCAACCTCCTAATAATTCATGTATATTTCCAAAAGTCTCCCAGAAAACAAGGACTAGGTCAATCCACATATCAGTGAACCATAGCAGAATGCGATTCTGAATTTCATATAAACAGTCATAAAATCAAAAAGACAGGTGCTGGAGTATTGGCTCAGCACTAGAGTGCTGGCTTCACACTTTCAAAGGTCCTGAGTTGGACCCCCAACACCATACGTGAAAGGAATGAATGAACCAATGCATGAGTGTATGATGAATGAATTAAAGGTATAAGGAGGAGGAGGAAGAGGAGGAGGAGGAGGAGAAATAGAAGAAGATGATGAGTAATTTGCCAGAAGGGAAAAAGGGGAGGAGAGTGAGTTTAAAGTGTGGTTTCCAATTCCCAAACGTTAAATTACAGCGGACGGGATAGAGAGAGAAGATGGGAGGGCAGGAGAGGGGGGATAGTAGAGGCTAGAAAAGGTAGCAGAATACAACAGTTACTAACATGGCATTGTGTAAAAACGTGGATGTGTAAACAATGTGATTGTGCAATCTGTATATGGGGTCAAATGGGAGTTCATAACCCACTTGTATCTTATGTAGGAAATATGGTATCTCAAGAGCTATGTAATGTTTTAAGCAACCAATATAAAAAAGAGGTCTTCATTTTTCTTTGTAGTTGAGATCTCTTGTTTCCGTGACATGTTTAGTTGTGTTCTCTCCTTTAGTCCTCCCATGCTCTAGTTATTCTGATATGGAAAAACTAGCTGAAATGCCCAACCAGTCTCTAAATCAGTGACACTTTTTCATTAAGCCTAAAGTCACTTTACAATTGCTACAGTCATACAAAATGCACTTCTTTGTTGGGAGTTTAAAAGATATTTCCATCATCTAGATTACAAGGACCTAGAACTCCCATTCTTGTTTATGTAAGAGTGGCTTCATCAGATTAAATGCTGTTCTCTGGAATAACATAAAATAGGAATAATTTACTCATAAGATTCCTAAGTAAACCATCTTTATTTACAAAATACTATCTTAAGAATTATTGTTTCATTGAGCTTCAATTGGAGCCAAAGTATAGTCAATTACTGAAGTAAAAGCAGTTACTTAAAAACTAAAAATGAGAGATAAGTCAAATTACATTTGAAGAGAGAGCAACAGCATGAGGTTTCTTGTTTGGTTCTGGATGTTGAGTAACAGGCTCATTTGCAGGTGGAAGGAACCCTTCAGGCAACTCACTTGTACTTTCAGAATGGGGGTGTAAAGGGCTGAATTCCAGCTCTTGGGGGAAGATTTTGTGAGGAAAACCCCCTCCCTGCATAGACACTTTGCATTGGAAATGGAGTGGGTGGCGGGTCAGTTGGAAAATAATCTCCAGGTTCCCAGACAAGTTTCCTGGGAGAGGTGGAGGAAAAAAAGGTCCTCTTCTCATGAACTGACTCCTTGGGTCAACTGGAAACAAGGCACCTCTGACTGGAGGGAAAGGTGCCAACACAGAGCCAGAGCCAGTTGCTTGGTTTTCAGCATGGAGAGGTGAATCAGGCACATCAGAGTCCAAAGGAGGCATATTAGGAATTCTGTGCTCTGCTGGTCCCGATGCTCTACCACAATTTGAGTAAAACCTATCTTGCCTTTGTAGAGGAAGACGTGCATCAGAAGAATATGGTTGGCCTGGCGGAGGGATCATCAGCCTGCTGGCCTGTTCCCCTGCAGGAGAGAGGGGCCCACTCTGAGAAGGTGCTCTCTGAAAATCAGTGAACTTATGACAGCTGGATTCTCTTACTTTACTGCTAGTCGCATGGTCCAGAGGATTCTCCAGGGCCCCTTGACCCTCTCCCTCCTCCCACTGGAGTGAAAGGTGAGAGTGTGAGTGGACCACTCTTTTCAAAATGAGGAGGTCTCCTTTCAGATGAAGGGTGACCTATTGGTGAGGGCCCATTTGGAGAAGGCTTTCTGCCCATTGCTGAGTTGGAAACATCCAGTGCATCATAGGGATCTTTTCCTACAAGATCAAATCTAAGCTCCTTCTCAGTTAATTTCTGTCTGTTGCGTGCATTTTGTTTCCTGAAATAACTGAGGTTTCTTTCAGCAATCCGAGCTGCCAACTCACTAGCATGTGCTTCTTTCTCAGAGGAAATAATCTTCCCCAGACAGGAACGAATGGTACTCTGCAATTGTTCTTCAAGATATTGGGCTCTCTTTCTGTAGGTCTCCAGCTCTTTTATTGTATGTCTCATCTTTTCTTCGACTTTGGAGAGTTTCTCCTTTTGCTCCACACGGCAGTTTTCCTCCACTCTTAATTTCCTGTGCAGTTTCATCATATTTTCTTGATAGCGTTCCATCATGACTTGAAAGTTCTTCTGTAGGGTCTCATTCTCACTTTGCAGCTGTGCATTTTCTGACTGCAAGGATGCCTGTTCAGTCTGCAGACTTTTAAGGTGTTCTGTAAGGTCTTCCGTGGTTTTCTCCACTTCAGATGAGAAAGTACATTTTGGATTTCTTCCTCCTTCCAAGATTTCTAAGGAGGCCTTTAGCTTATCACCATAAACCAGGTTCCTGAAAGCTCCTTTGGACTCAGACTCCAAGTGAGCACCAATTTCGGGTTCACTCGTCTTTCCCAGTTCCAGGTGACCACCATCCCTTTGGGCTCCCAGGCTTGGAGAAGATCTATCCTTCATCTTCAGCAAGCATTCACTCAGAGACTCCATGTGATTTTCTGTGTCCCTTAGAACTTGTTCTCCAGCTACTTTAGAGTCCTCTAATATGATTTTTGCTTTATATTGGACACCTCCTTGTTCCCTCTGTGCTTCAGCTTCTCCTTGTATTGTTGGTCTCTGCGTTGGCGGAAGTAGGGCTCCTTCATTCAAAACCTCTTTGATTGCCAGCTTCAGTTCTTCCTCATTCACTTGAAAGAGTCTCCAGTTTGTTTTAGCTTCAGCTATTTGTGATCTGAGGGATTCAGATTCACCTTGGAGGGACTGTATCCTTCTTGATAGATGCGCCATCATTTCATCCTGTTGACCATGTTGAGCCTCCTGTGCTTTGAGCTCTTCTTCTAGAAAGAGCATTTCAACGTCATGGCTGGATTTGGGCCTATGCAGCTTTTCGTCGGTTGCCTCCAGCTGTTGTGCTTCTCTTGAACCCTTCAAAAACCTGCAATCCTTTAAAGATGATTCTAAGCCTTCATGTTCTTTTTCAACAAGGCTCACTTTTTCAAGAAGTCCACATTTTGCCTCAATAAGTCCAGCAAGATTTAGAGCCAGCCTTTTTTCTCTTCCCACGTAAAGCCTGCTACGAACCGACTGAAAACCTCTCCAGAAAAGTGAGAGAACAGCAAAAAATCCAAGAGCTGTACACATCACCAACTCCCAAGGAAAGCCATAAGGAAGATGGCCTGGCTTCATGTCTTCGGACAATGCTGCCACAACCCTGGGTGCTTCTTCCAGAACCACCCACTAGGATGGCTGAGAGGCAGCCCTTGGCTCCTCCATCACGCCAAGACAGCTTTGGCTCTTGCCACCACAACCACAGCCTGCCCAGGCAGGCCAACACAGGCTGTGGACACTCAGGTGTTTGGTCAGGAACTCCAACCTGCACCAGGCAACGGAGCAGACCACTGTGATCCCGTTCAGGGGCTGAGCGTATGTTGGGTGGTGGGCGTATGGCGGTGGGAGCCATGATCAAAGGCTCCCAGGAGCCTTGTTGTGCTCAACTGCCCATCAGGGGAGTCTTGTCCGCTTCCCTACCCAGTGCATCCTCATGTGCCACAGGTTTAGGTCCCTCCCACTCCAGCCAGAGAGAATTCCTCTCCATGCCACCCACCCCTTGATTTGGTTTAGGCCAGGCCCAGGCGGGGTTAGTAGGAAGATTCCATCCAGTCATAATAACATTCAGTTTGATGTCACTCAAATTCTAAAGCTGACTAAACTGTTCAAACAGCTTTTATGGCCTCTATTGGTCTTTGTGTCCCTTGCCTTTTGTTTGAGTGACTCAGTCCTTTCCCTGCCCTTGTGCTCTCCCTATTTCCTACCTTCCTTGCTTCCTTCCTCCCTTCCTGGGTTTTCTCCTTTTCTTCTTCCTTCTTTTCTACCTCCCTGCATCCCTCCAACTTTGCCTTCATCCCTTCCAACTTTCTCTCTCCCTTCCCTCCCTTTTCTTTTCTTGCAAGTGTTTGGGGTGAAAGTCCATGGCAGGCCAGCCCCAAGCTAGGCAAGGTCACTGCCACTGAGCTACAACATCCCCAGACCTGCTGCCACTTCCTATGCAAGTAACTTGAATTATCTCTAAAGAGAAACTCTCACATTAGTCTACTTTCAAAGTAATTTCAGAAGAGTTGCTAACATGGGCATAAATCAGTTATGAAAAGTCATTTTTGAAAAGCACGGCACAGCTAATGTTCCTCCAAAGAAGGAGTTGAAAACGTAATTGGTTTTCAGGTCAGCATTTCTAGACTAGTACAAACCCTCCTAATCCTGATCTCTCCTTAGTCCTATCATTTCTTTAAGTGCCCCTTTGCTCCTGTTCATGGAGTCATGTGTACAGAAATTATACCTGGTTCTATTGAACTCTACTTAATTCTTTCTCACCTCTGTGCTCCTTTTGCCAAGTCACTCCTCAACACTGTAACAATTTCAATTTTTTGTCCATTTTCATTTAAAAAACTCTTTCAAAAATTGAACCATTTCGCATGCAGACACAGTCTTCTTGATCTGCTATTAATCCCCCACTACTGACATTGTAAGTTATTGAAATGTACACTTCCAGACCGTTTTCAGATTTTTGATTCCTGTATATCTATCTGTCTATCTATTTACAAACATAACATGGTATTCTGAAAGAATCGTTCTGCTTTTGGAGCTCTACATTGTGTTTTCCAGAAGCAGGCCAATTACACAGAGATGAATCCATGTTACCTAGATTGAGTTCAAACCGGAATGTGCACTCTGATTCCCATTATATTGTCCTACCTACTAATGGACAGTTCAGTTATATCCAGACCTCACCACCTCCCCCATTGAGTAAAACACTTGTGAAGAGACATGTAGATGCCTTTATGAACATATTGATAAATTTTCATGGCAGTGTTTTCCAAAAACCAGTTAGTAAAATCAATTTATTCCTTTGCAGCCTGAAATTACCTTCATTCCAGTTTACTGGTATAAGAACCGCAGTATATCAGCAACCATTCTCCAATTGTAGTTCAGGCAGAAGTCATCCTAGATAACAAGCAGTGCCGGATCCTCCATGTATTTTACACAGCCCATGACGGGGGACATCCGTCCATTCGTTTAGAACAGCTGATGTTTTATGCTGGCAATTTAGGTTTATTTAAAGGAGTGATTAGAAAACAGGTGAGACAGACTGATTAGATTCAGTATGTATGTTGGCTTTGTTTTTCTAGGCCTGAAGTTTTCACATTTCAATTAATTGTAGGTTAAGTATCAGACAGATTCTTCACTGGACTTCAAATGTGATAAAGTTGCTACTTATATTTAAGAAGGCCGTTGCAATCCTGCATTTATTTTACACCTCAGTGCTTGTTTTACACACAAGCACACACACCCACACACCACACACCTCAACACACACACAAACACATAATTAGAGCACATTTAACACTCAAATAGAGCTTTACCTGCTAATTCATAACTAGGGTATGTTTTTAATAAGTATTGTGTCTTGGTCTCTACTGGGGAAACATGGTTCAATGTGAGTTCTCTGGTTTGTCGTAGGGCATTGAACGTTCACTTGTTGGCAATGATATAGAAATGGGGAGTAAGAGTTTAAAAGTTTTTACAGTAGGTAGGCAGAGTCAGAGTATGGAATCTAAGAATAAGAAATTGGGGAATTTCCTCTTTGTTTCTTCATTTCAACCTCCTAATAATTCATGTATATTTTCCAAAAGTCTCCCAGAAAACAAGGACTAGGTCAATCCACATATCAGTGAACCATAGCAGAATGCGATTCTGAATTTCATATAAACATTCATAAAATCAAAAAGACAGGTGCTGGGGTTTTGGCTCAGCACTAGAGTACTGGCTTCACACTTTCAAAGGTCCTGAGTTGGATCCCCAACACCATACGTGAAAGGAATGAATGAACTAATGCATGAGTGTATGATGAATGAATTAAAGGTATAAGGAGGAGGAGGAAGAGGAGGAGGAGGAGGAGAAATAGAAGAAGATGATGAGTAATTTGACAGAAGGGAAAAAGGGGAGGAGAGTGAGTTTAAAGTGTGGTTTCCAATTCCCAAATGTTAAATTACAGCGGACGGGATATAGAGAGATGATGGGAGGGCAGGAGAGGGGGTATAGTAGAGGCTAGAAAAGGTAGCAGAATACAACAGTTAGTAACATGGCATTTTGTAAAAACGTGGATGTGTAAACAATGTGATTGTGCAATCTGTATATGGGGTCAAAATGGAAGTTCATAACCCACTTGAATCTAATGTAGGAAATATGGTATCTCAAGAGCTATGTAAGGTTTTAAGCAACCAATATAAAAAAGAGGTCTTCATTTTTCTTTGTAGTTGAGACCTCCTGTTTCTTTGACATGTTTAGTTGTGTTCTCTCCTTTAGTCCTCCCATGCTCTAGTTATTCTGATATGGAAAAACTAGCTGAAATGCGCAACCAGTCTCTAAATCAGTGACACTTTTTCATTAAGCCTAAAGTCACTTTACATTTGCTACAGTCATACTAAATACACTTCTTTGTTGGGAGTTTAAAAGATATTTCCATCAGCTAGATTACAAGTACCAAGAACTCCCATTCTTGTTTATGTAAGAGTGGCTTTATCAGATTAAATGCTGTTCTTCTGAATAAAATAAAATAAGAATAATTTACTCATAAGATTCCTACGTAAACCATCTTTATTTACAAAATACTATCTTAAGAATTATTGTTTCATTAAGCTTCAATTGGAGCCAAAGTATAGTCAATTACTGAAGTAAAAGCAGTTACTTAAAAACTAAAAATGAGAGATAAGTCAAATTACATTTGAAGAGAGAGCAACAGGATGAGGTTTCTTGTTTGGTTCTGGATGTTGAGTAACAGGCTCATTTGCAGGTGGAAGGAACCCTTCAGGCAACTCAATTGTACTTTCAGAATGGGGGTGTAGAGGGCTGAATTCCAGCTCTTGGGGGAAGATTTTGTGAGGAAAACCCCCTCCCTGCATAGACACTTTGCATTGGAAATGGAGTGGGTGGCGGGTCAGTTGGAAAATAATCTCCAGGTTCCCAGACAAGTTTCCTGAGAGAGGTGGAGGTAAAAAAAGGTCCTCTTCTCATGAACTGACTCCTTGGGTCAATTGGAAACAAGGCACCTCTGACTGGAGGGAAAGGTGCCAACACAGAGCCAGAGCCAGTTGCTTGGTTTTCAGCATGGAGAGGTGAATCAGGCACATCAGAGTCCAAAGGAGGCATATTAGGAATTCTGTGTTCTGCTGGTCCCTATGCTCTACCACAATTTGAGTAAAACCTATCTTGCCTTTGTAGAGGAAGACGTGCATCAGAAGAATATGGTTGGCCTGGCGGAGGGAGCATCAGCCTGCTGGCCTCTTCCCCTGGAGGAGAGAGGGGCCCACTCTGAGAAGGTGCTCTCTGAAAATCAGTGAACTTATGACAGCTGGATTCTCTTCCTTTACTGCTAGTCGCATGGTCCAGAGGATTCTCCAGGGCCCCTTGACCCTCTTCCTCCTCCCACTGGAGTGAAAGGTGAGAGTGTGAGTGGACCACTCTTTTCAAAATGAGGAGGTCTCCTTGCAGATGAAGGGTGACCTATTGGTGAGGGCCCATTTGGAGAAGGCTTTCTGCCCATTGCTGAGTTGGAAACATCCAGTGCATCACAGGGATCTTTTCCTACAAGTTCAAATCTAAGCTCCTTCTCAGTTAATTTCTGTCTGTTGCGTGCATTTTGTTTCCTGAAATAACTGAGGTTTCTTTCAGCAATCCGAGCTGCCAACTCACTAGCATGTGCTTCTTTCTCAGAGGAAATAATCTTCCCCAGACAGGAACGAATGGTACTCTGCAATTGTTCTTCGAGATATTGGGCTCTCTTTCTGTAGGTCTCCAGCTCTTTTATTGTATGGCTCATCTTTTCTTCGACTTTGGAAAGTTTCTCCTTTTGCTCCACACGGCAGTTTTCCTCCACTCTTAATTTCCTTTGCAGTTTCATCATATTTTCTTGTTAGGGTTCCATCATGTCTTGAAAGTTCTTCTGTAGGGTCTCATTCTCACTTTGCAGCTGTGCATTTTCTGACTGCAAGGATGCCTGTTCAGTCTGCAGACTTTTAAGGTGTTCTGTAAGGTCTTCCGTGGTTTTCTACACTTCAGATGAGAAAGTACATTTTGGATTTCTTCCTCCTTCAAGATTTCTAAGGAGGCCTTTAGCTTATCACCATAAACCAGGTTCCTCAAAGCTCCTTTGGACTCATCCTCCAAGTGAGCACCAATTTCGGGTTCACTCGTCTTTCCCAGTTCCAGGTGACCACCATCCCTTTGGGCTCCCAGGCTTGGAGAAGATCTATCCTTCATCTTCAGCAAGCATTCACTCAGAGACTCCATGTGATTTTCTGTGTCCCCTAGTTCTTGTTCTCCAGCAACTTTAGAGTCCTCTAATATGATTTTTGCTTTATATTGGACACCTCCTTGTTCCCTCTGTGCTTCAGCTTCTCCTTGTATTGTTGGTCTCTGCGTTGGCGGAAGTAGGGATCCTTCATTCAAAACCTCTTTGATTGCCAGCTTCAGTTCTTCCTCATTCACTTGAAAGAGTCTCCAGTTTGTTTTAGCTTCAGCTATTTGTGATCTGAGGGATTCAGATTCACCTTGGAGGGACTGTATCCTTCTTGATAGATGCACCATCGTTTCATCCTGTTGACCATGTTGAGCCTTCTGTGCTTTGAGCCCTTCTTCTAGAAAGAGCATTTCAACGCCATGGCTGGATTCGGGCCTATGCAGCTTTTCGTCGGTTGCCTCCAGCTGTTGTGCTTCTCTTGAACCCTTCAAAAACCTGCAATCCTTTAAAGATGATTCTAAGCCTTCATGTTCTTTTTCAACAAGGCTCACTTTTTCAAGAAGTCCACATTTTGCCTCAATAAGTCCAGCAAGATTTAGAGCAAGCCTTTTTTCTCTTCCCACGTAAAGCCTGCTATGAACCGACTGAAAACCTCTCCAGAAAAGTGAGAGAACAGCAAAAAATTCAAGAGCTGTACACATCACCAACTCCCAAATAAAGCCATAAGGAAGATGGCCTGGCTTCATGTCTTCGGACAATGCTGCCACAACCCTGGGTGCTTCTTCCAGAACCACCCACTAGGATGGCTGAGAGGCAGCCCTTGGCTCCTCCATCACGCCAAGACAGCTTTGGCTCTTGCCACCACAACCACAGACTGCCCAGGCAGGCCAACACAGGCTGTGGACACTCAGGTGTTTGGTCAGGAACTCCAACCTGCACCAGGCAACGGAGCAGACCACTGTGATCCCCTTCAGGGGCTGAGCGTACGGTGGGTGGTGGGCGTATGGCGGTGGGAGCCATGATCAAAGGCTCCCAGGAGCCTTTTTGTGCTCAACTAACCATCAGGGGAGTCTTGTCCGCTTCCCTACACAGTGCATCCTCCTGTGCCACAGGTTTAGGTCCCTCCCACTGCAGCCAGAGAGAATTCCTCTCCATGCCACCCACCCCTTGATTTGGTTTAGGCCAGGCCAAGGCGGGGTTAGTAGGAAGATTCCATCCAGTCATAATAACATTCAGTTTGATGTCACTCAAATTCTAAAGCTGACTAAGCTGTTCAAACAGCTTTTATGGCCTCTATTGGTCTTTCTGTCCCTTGCCTTTTGTTTGAGTGACTCAGTCCTTTCCCTGCCCTTGTGCTCTCCCTATTTCCTACCTTCCTTGCTTCCTTCCTCCCTTCCTGGGTTTTCTCCTTTTCTTCTTCCTTCTTTTCTACCTCCCTGCATCCCTCCAACTTTGCCTTCCTCCCTTCCAACTTTCTCTCTCCCTTCCCTCCGTTTTCTTTTCTTGCAAGTGTTTGCGGTGAAAGTCCATGGCAGGCCAGCCCCAAGCTAGGCAAGGTCACTGCCACTGAGCTTCAACATCCCCAGACCTGCTGCCACTTCCTATGCAAGTAACTTGAATTATCTCGAAAGAGAAACTCTCACATTAGTCTACTTTCAAAGTAATTTCAGAAGATTTGCTAACATGGGCATAAATCAGTTATGACAAGTCATTTTTGAAAAGCACGGCACAGCTAATGTTCCTCCAAAGAAGGAGTTGAAAACTTAATTGGTTTTCAGGTCAGCATTTCTAGACTAGTACAAACCCTCCTAATCCTGATTTCTCCTTAGTCCTATGATTTCTTTCAGTGTCTCCTTTGCTCCTGTTCATGGAGTCATGTGTACAGAAATTATACCTGGTTCTATTGAACTCTACTTAATTCTTTCTCACCTCTGTGCTCCTTTTGCCAAGTCACTCCTCAACACTTACTGTAACCCTTTCAATTTTTTGTCCATTTTCATTTAAAAAACTCTTTCAAAAATTGAACCATTCTGCATGCAGACACAGTCTTCTTGATCGGCTATTAATCCCCCACTACTGACATTGTAAGTTATTGAAATGTACACTTCCAGACCGTTTTCAGATTTTTGATTCCTGTATATCTTTCTGACTATCTATTTACAAACATAACATGGTATTCTGAAAGAATCGTTCTGCTTTTGGAGCTCTACATTGTGTTTTCCAGAAGCAGGCTTACTACACAGAGATGAATCCATGTTACCTAGATTGAGTTCAAACCGGAATGTGCACTCTGATTCCCATTATATTGTTCTACCTACTAATGGACAGTTCAGTTATATCCAGACCTCACCACCTCCCCCATTGAGTAAAACCCTTGTGAAGAGACATGTAGATGCCTTTATGAACATATTGATAATTTTTCATGGCAGTGTTTTCAAAAAACCAGTTAGTAAAATCAATTTATTCCTTTGCAGCCTGAAATTACCTTCATTCCAGTTTACTGGTATAAGAACCGCAGTATAACAGCAACCATTCTCCAATAGTAGTTTAGGCAGAAGTCACTCAAGATAACAAGCAGTGCAGGATCCTCCATGTATTTTACACAGCCCATGACGGGGGACATCCGTCCATTCGTTTAGAACAACTGATGTTTTATGCTGGCAATTTAGGTGTATTTAAAGGAGTGATTAGAAAACAGGTGAGACAGACTGATTAGATTCAGTATGTATGTTGGCTTTGTTTTTCTAGGCCTGAAGTTTTCACATTTCAATTATTTGTAGGTTAAGATTCAGGCAGATTCTTCACTGGGCTTCAAATGTGATAAAGTTGCTTCTTATTTTTAAGAAGGCCGTTGCAATCCTGTATTTATTTTACACCTCAGTGCTTGTTTTACACACAAGCACACACACCCACACACCACACACATCAACACACACACAAACACATAATTAGAGCACATTTAACACTCAAATAAAGCTTTACCTACTAATTCATTACTAGGGTATTTTTTTAATAAGTATTGTGTCTTGGTCTCTACTGGGGAAACATGGTTCAATGTGAGTTCTCTGATTTGTTGTAGAGCAGTGAATGTTCACTTGTTGGCAATGATATAGAAATGGGGAGTAAGAGTTTAAAAGTTTTTACAGTAGGTAGGCAGAGTCAGAGTATGGAATCTAAGAATAAGAAATTGGGGAATTTACTCTTTGTTTCTTCATTTCAACCTCCTAATAATTCATGTATATTTTCCAAAAGTCTCCCAGAAAACAAGGACTAGGTCAATCCACATATCAGTGAACCATAGCAGAATGCGATTCTGAATTTCATATAAACAGTCATAAAATCAAAAAGACAGATGCTGGGGTTTTGGCTCAGCACTAGAGTGCTGGCTTCACACTTTCAAAGGTCCTGAGTTGGATCCCCAACACCATACGTGAAAGGAATGAATGAACCAATGCATGAGTGTATGATGAATGAATTAATGGTATAAGGAGGAGGAGGAAGAGGAGGAGGAGGAGGAGAAATAGAAGAAGATGATGAGAAATTTGACAGAAGGGAAAAAGAAGAGGAGAGTGAGTTTAAAGTGTGGTTTCCAATTCCCAAACGTTAAATTACAGCGGACGGGATAGAGAGAGAAGATGGGAGGGCAGGAGAGGGGGGATAGTAGAGGCTAGAAAAGGTAGCAGAATACAACAGTTACTAACATGGCATTTTGTAAAAACGTGGATGTGTAAACAATGTGATTGTGCAATCTGTATATGGGGTCAAAATGGGAGTTCATAACTCACTTGAATCTAATGTAGGAAATATGGTATCTCAAGAGCTATGTAATGTTTTAAGCAACCAATATAAAAAAGAGGTCTTCATTTTTCTTTGTAGTTGAGATCTCTTGTTTCCTTGACATGTTTAGTTGTGTTCTCTACTTTAGTCCTCCCATGCTCTAGATATTCTGATATGGAAAAACTAGCTGAAATGCCCAACCAGTCTCTAAATCAGTGACACTTTTTCATTAAGCCTAAAGTCACTTTACATTTGCTATAGTCATACAAAATACACTTCTTTGTTGGGAGTTTAAAAGATATTTCCATCATCTAGATAACAAGTGCCTAGAACTCCCTTTTTTCTTTATGTAAGAGTGGCTTCATCAGATTAAATGCTGTTCTCTGGAATAACATAAAATAGGAATAATTTACTCATAAGATTCTTACGTAAACCATCTTTATTTACAAAACACTATCTTAAGAATTATTGTTTCATTGAGCTTCAATTGGAGTCAAAGTATAGTCAATTACTGAACTAAAAGCAGTTACTTAAAAACTAAAAATGAGAGATAAGTCAAATTACATTTGAAGAGAGAGCAACAGCATGAGGTTTCTTGTTTGGTTCTGGATGTTGAGTAATAGACTCATTTGCAGGTGGAAGGAACTCTTCAGGCAACTCACTTGTACTTTCAGAATCGGGGTGAAGAGGGCTGAATTCCAGCTCTTGGGGGAAGATTTTGTGAGGAAAACCCCTTCGCTGCATAGAAACTTCGCATTGGAAATGGAGTGGGTGGCGGGTCAGGTGGAAAATAATCTCCAGGTTCCCAGACAAGTTTCCTGGGAGAGGTGGAGGAAAAAAAAGGTCCTGTTCTCATGAACTGACTCTTTGGGTCAACTGGAAATAAGGCAACTCTGACTGGAGGGAAAGGTGCCAACACAGAGCCAGAGCCAGTTCCTTGGTTTTCAGCATGGAAAGGTGAATCAGGCACATCAGAGTCCAAAGGAAGCATATTAGGAATTCTGTGTTCTGCTGGTCCCGAAGCTCTACCACAATTTGAGTAAAACCTATCTTGCCTTTGTAGAGGAAGACGTGCATCAGAAGAATATGGTTGGCCTGGCGGAGGGAGCATCAGCCTGCTGGCCTCTTCCCCTGGAGGAGAGAGGGGCCCAGTCTGAGAAGGTGCTCTCTGAAAATCAGTGAACTTATGACAGCTGGATTCTCTTCCTTTACTGCTAGTCGCATGGTCCAGAGGATTCTCCAGGGTCCCTTGACCCTCTTCCTCCTCCCACTGGAGTGAAAGTTGAGAGTGTGAGTGGACCACTCTTTTCAAAATGAGGAGGTCTCCTTTCAGATGAAGGGTGACCTATTGGTGAGTGCCCATTTGGAGAAGGCTTTCTGCCAATTGCTGAGTTGGAAACATCCAGTGCATCATAGGGATCTTTTCCTACAAGTTCAAATCTAAGCTCCTTCTCAGTTAATTTCTGTCTGTTGCGTGCATTTTGTTTCCTGAAATACCTGAGGTTTCTTTCAGCAATCCGAGCTGCCAACTCACTAGCATGTGCTTCTTTCTCAGAGGAAATAATCTTCCCCAGACAGGAACGAATGGTACTCTGCAATTGTTCTTCAAGATATTGGGCTCTCTTTCTGTAGGTCTCCAGCTCTTTTATTGTATGGCTCATCTTTTCTTCGACTTTGGAAAGTTTCTCCTTTGGCTCCACACGGCAGTTTTCCTCCACTCTTAATTTCCTGTGCAGTTTCATCATATTTTCTTGATAGCGTTCCATCATGACTTGAAAGTTCTTCTGTAGGGTCTCATTCTCACTTTGCAGCTGTGCATTTTCTGACTGCAAGGATGCCTGTTCAGTCTGCAGACTTTTAAGGTGTTCTGTAAGGTCTTCCGTGGTTTTCTCCACTTCAGATGAGAAAGTACATTTTTGATTTCTTCCTCCTTCCAAGATTTCTAAGGAGGCCTTTAGCTTATCAGCATAAACCAGGTTCCTCAAAGCTCCTTTGGACTCATCCTCCAAGTGAGCACCAATTTCGGGTTCACTCGTCTTTCCCAGTTCCAGGTGACCACCATCCCTTTGGGCTCCCAGGTTTGGAGTAGATCTATCCTTCCTCTTCACCAAGCATTCACTCAGAGACTCCATGTGATTTTCTGTGTCCCTTAGAACTTGTTCTCCAGCTACTTTAGAGTCCTCTAATATGATTTTTGCTTTATATTGGACACCTCCTTGTTCCCTCTGTGCTTCAGCTTCTCCTTGTATTGTTGGTCTCTGCGTTGGCGGAAGTAGGGATCCTTCATTCAAAACCTCTTTGATTGCCAGCTTCAGTTCTTCCTCATTCACTTGAAAGAGTCTCCAGTTTGTTTTAGCTTCAGCTATTTGTGATCTGAGGGATTCAAATTCACCTTGGAGGGACTGTATCCTTCTTGATAGATGCGCCATCGTTTCATCCTGTTGACCATGTTGAGCCTTCAGTGCTTTGAGCTCTTCTTCTAGAAATAGCATTTCAACACCAATGCTGGATTCGGGCCTATGCAGCTTTTCGTCGGTTGCCTCCAGCTGTTGTGCTTCTCTTGAACCCTTCTCAAACCTGCAATCCTTTAAAGATAATTCTAAGCCTTCATGTTCTTTTTCAACAAGGCTCACTTTTTCAAGAAGTCCACATTTTGCCTCAATAAGTCCAGCAAGATTTAGAGACAGCCTTTTTTCTTTTCCCACGTAAAGCCTGCTACGAACCGACTGAAAACCTCTCCAGAAAAGTGAGAGAACAGCAAAAAGTCCAAGAGCTGTACACATCACCAACTCCCAAGGAAAGCCATAAGGAAGATGGCCTGGCTTCATGTCTTCGGACAATGCTGCCAGAACCCTGGGTGCTTCTTCCAGAACCACCCACTAGGATGGCTGAGAGGCAGCCCTTGGCTCCTCCATCACGCAAAGACAGCTTTCTCTCTTGCCACCACAACCACAGCCTGCCCAGGCAGGCCAACACAGGCTGTGGACACTCAGGTGTTTGGTCAGGAACTCCAACCTGCACCAGGCAACGGAGCAGAAAACTGTGATCCCCTTCAGGGGCTGAGCGTATGGAGGGTGGTGCGCGAATGGCGGTGGGAGCCATGATCAAAGGCTCCCAGGAGACTTGTTGTGCTCAACTGCCCATCAGGAGAGTCTTGTCCGCTTCCCTACCCAGTGCATCCTCATGTGCCACAGGTTTAGGTCCCTCCAACTCCAGCCACACTCAGGTGTTTGGTCAGGAACTCCAACCTGCACCAGGCAATGGAGCAGACCACTGTGATCACCTTCAGGGGCTGAGCGTATGGTGGGTGGTGGGCGTATGGCGGTGGGAGCCATGATCAAAGGCTCCCAGGAGCCTTGTTGTGCTCAACTGCCCATCAGGGGAGTCTTGTCCGCTTCCCTACCCAGTGCATCCTCATGTGCCACAGGTTTAGGTCCCTCCCACTGCAGCCAGAGAGAATTCCTCTCCATGCCACCCACCCCTTGATTTGGTTTAGGCCAGGCCAAGGCGGGGTTAGTAGGAAGATTCCATCCAGTCATAATAACATTCAGTTTGATGTCACTCAAATTCTAAAGCTGACTAAACTGTTCAAACAGCTTTTATGGCCTCTATTGGTCTTTGTGTCCCTTGCCTTTTGTTTGAGTGACTCAGTCCTTTCCCTGCCCTTGTGCTCTCCCTATTTCCTACCTTACTTGCTTCCTTCCTCCCTTCCTGGGTTTTCTCCTTTTCTTCTTCCTTCTTTTCTACCTCCCTGCATCTCTTCAACTTTGCCTTCCTCCCTTCCAACTTTCTCTCTCCCTTCCCTCCCTTTTTTTTCTTGCAAGTGTTTGGGGTGAAAGTCCATGGCAGGCCAGCCCCAAGCTAGGCAAGGTCACTGCCACTGAGCTACAACATCCCCAGACCTGCTGCCACTTCCTATGCAAGTAACTTGAATTATCTCTAAAGAGAAACTCTCACATTAGTCTACTTTCAAAGTAATTTCAGAAGAGTTGCTAACATGGGCATAAATCAATTATGACAAGTCATTTTTGAAAAGCACGGCACAGCTAATATTCCTCCAAAGAAGGAGTTGAAAACTTAGTGGGTTTTCAGGTCAGTAATTCTAGAGTAGTACAAACCCTCCTAATCCTGATCTCTCCTTAGTCCTATGATTTCTTTAAGTGTCCCCTTTGCTCCGGTTCATGGAGTCATGTGTACAGAAATTATACCTGGTTCTATTGAACTCTACTTAAGTCTTTCTCACCTCTGTGCTCCTTTTGCAAAGTCACTCCTCAACACTTACTGTAACCCTTTCAATTTTTTGTCCATTTTCATTTAAAGAACTCTTTCAAAATTGAACCATTTCGCATGCAGACACAGTCTTCTTGATCTGCTATTAATCCCCCACTACTGACATTGTAAGTTATTGAAATGTACACTTCCAGACCGTTTTCAGATTTTTGATTCCTGTATATCTATCTGTCTATCTATTTACAAACATAACATGGTATTCTGAAAGAATCGTTCTGCTTTTGGAGCTCTACATTGTTTTTTCCAGAAGCAGGCCTATTACACAGAGATGAATCCATGTTACCTAGATTGAGTTCAAACCGGAATGTGCACTCTGATTCCCATTATATTGTTCTACCTACTAATGGACAGTTCAGTTATATCCAGACCTCACCACCTCCCCCATTGAGTAAAACCCTTGTGAAGAGACATGTAGATGCCTTTATGAACATATTGATAATTTTTCATGGCAGTGTTTTCCAAAAACCAGTTAGTAAAATCAATTTATTCCTTTGCAGCCTGAAATTACCTTCATTCCAGTTTACTGGTATAAGAACCGCAGTGTATCAGCAACCATTCTCCAATAGTAGTTCAGGCAGAAGTCATTCTAGATAACAAGCAGTGCCGGATCCTCCATGTATTTTACACAACCCATGACGGGGGACATCCGTCCATTCGTTTAGAACAACTGATGTTTTATGCTGGCAATTTAGGTTTATTTAAAGGAGTGATTAGAAAACAGGTGAGACAGACTGATTAGATTCAGTATGTATGTTGGCTTTGTTTTTCTAGGCCTGAAGTTTTCACATTTCAATTAATTGTAGGTTAAGTATCAGGCAGATTCTTCACGGGGCGTCAAATGTGATAAAGTTGCTTCTTATTTTTAAGAAGGACGTTGCAATCCTGCATTTATTTTACACCTCAGTGCTTGTTTTACACACAAGCACACACACCCACACACCACACACATCAACACACACACAAACACATAATTAGAGCACATTTAACACTCAAATGAAGCTTTACCTACTAATTCATAACTAGGGTATTTTTTTAATAAGTATTGTGTCTTGGTCTCTACTGGGGAAACATGGTTCAATGTGAGTTCTCTGGTTTGTTGTAGGGCAGTGAACGTTCACTTGTTGGCAATGATATAGAAATGGGGAGTAAGAGTTTAAAAGTTGTTACAGTAGGTAGGCAGAGTCAGAGTATGGAATCTAAGAATAAGAATTTGGGGAATTTCCTCTTTGTATCTTCATTTCAACCTCCTAATAATTCATGTATATTTTCCAAAAGTCTCCCAGAAAACAAGGACTAGGTCAATCCACATATCAGTGAACCATAGCAGAATGCGATTCTGAATTTCATATAAACACTCATAAAATCAAAAAGACAGGTGCTGGGGTTTTGGCTCAGCACTAGAGTGCTGGCTTCACACTTTCAAAGGTCCTGAGTTGGATCCCCAACACTATATGTGAAAGGAATGAATGAACCAATGCATGAGTGTATGATGAATGAATTAAAGGTATAAGGAGGAGGAGGAAGAGGACGAGGAGGAGGAGAAATAGAAGAAGATGATGAGTAATTTGACAGAAGGGAAAAAGTGGAGGAGAGTGAGTTTAAAGTGTGGTTTCCAATTCCCAAACGTTATATTACAGCGGACGGGATAGAGAGAGAAGATGGGAGGGCAGGAGAGGGGGGATAGTAGAGGCTAGGAAATGTAGCAGAATACAACAGTTACTAACATGGCATTTTGTAAAAACGTGGATGTGTAAACAATGTGATTGTGCAATCTGTATATGGGGTCAAAATGAGAGTTCATAACTCACTTGAATCTAATGTAGGAAATATGGTATCTCAAGAGCTATGTAATGTTTTAAGCAACCAATATAAAAAAGAGGTCTTCATTTTTCTTTGTAGTGGAGATCTCTTGTTTCCGTGACATGTTTAGTTGTGTTCTCTCCTTTAGTACTCCCATGCTCTAGATATTCTGATATGGAAAAACTAGCTGAAATGCCCAACCAGTCTCTAAATCACTGACACTTTTTCATTAAGCCTAAAGTCACTTTACAATTGCTATAGTCATACAAAATACACTTCTTTGTTGGGAGTTTAAAAGATATTTCCATCATCTAGATTACAAGGACCTAGAACTCCCATTCTTGTTTATGTAAGAGTGGCTTCATCAGATTAAATGCTGTTCTCTGGAATAACATAAAATAGGAATAATTTACTCATAAGATTCTTACGTAAAACATCTTTATTTACAAAATACTATCTTAAGAATTATTGTTTCATTGAGCTTCAATTGGAGCCAAAGTATAGTCAATTACTGAACTAAAAGCAGTTACTTAAAAAATAAAAATGAGAGATAAGTCAAATTACATTTGAAGAGAGAGCAACAGCATGAGGTTTCTTGTTTGGTTCTGGATTTTGAGTAACAGGCTCATTTGCAGGTGGAAGGAACCCTTCAGGCAACTCCCTTGTACTTTCAGAGTGGGGGTGAAGAGGGCTGAATTCCAGCTCTTGGGGGAAGATTTTGTTAGGAAAACCTCCTCCCTGCATAGACACTTCGCATTTGGAAATGGAGTGGGTGGCGGGTCAGGTGGAAAATAATCTCCAGGTTCCCAGACAAGTTTCCTGGGAGATGTGGAGGAAAAAAAAGGTCCTCTTCTCATGAACTGACTCCTTGGGTCAACTGGAAACAAGGCACCTCTGACTGGAGGGAAAGGTGCCCACACAGAGCCAGAGCCAGTTGCTTGGTTTTCAGCATGGAGAGGTGAATCAGGCACATCAGAGTCCAAAGGAGGCATATTAGGAATTCTGTGTTCTGCTGGTCCCGATGCTCTACCACAATTTGAGTAAAACCTATCTTGCCTTTGTAGAGGAAGACGTGCATCAGAAGAATATGGTTGGCCTGGCGGAGGGATCATCAGCCTGCTGGCCTGTTTCCCTGGAGGAGAGAGGGGCCCAGTCTGAGAAGGTGCTCTCTGAAAATCAGTGAACTTATGACAGCTGGATTCTCTTCCTTTACTGCTAGTCGCATGGTCCAGAGGATTCTCCAGGGCCCCTTGACCCTCTTCCTCCTCCCACTGGAGTGAAAGTTGAGAGTGTGAGTGGACCACTCTTGTCTAAATGAGGAGGTCTCCTTTCAGATGAAGGGTGACCTATTGGTGAGGGCCCATTTGGAGAAGGCTTTCTGCCCATTGCTGAGTTGGAAACTTCCAGTGCATCATAGGGATCTTTTTCTACAAGTTCAAATCTAAGCTCCTTCTCAGTTAATTTCTGTCTGTTGCGTGCATTTTGTTTCCTGAAATAACTGAGGTTTCTTTCAGCAATCCGAGCTGCCAACTCACTAGCATGTGCTTCTTTCTCAGAGGAAATAATCTTCCCCAGAGAGTAACAAATGGTACTCTGCAATTGTTCTTCAAGATATTGGGCTCTCTTTCTGTAGGTCTCCAGCTCTTTTATTGTATGGCTCATCTTTTCTTCGACTTTGGAAAGTTTCTCCTCTTGCTCCACACGGTAGTTTTCCTCCACTCTTAATTTCCTGTGCAGTTTCATCATATTTTCCTGATAGCGTTCCATCATGACTTGAAAGTTCTTCTGTAGGGTCTCATTCTCACTTTGCAGCTATGCATTTTCTGACTGCAAGGATGCCTGTTCAGTCTGCAGACTTTTAAGGTGTTCTGTAAGGTCTTCCGTGGTTTTCTCCACTTCAGATGAGAAAGTACATTTTTGATTTCTTCCTCCTTCCAAGATTTCTAAGGAGGCCTTTAGCTTATCACCATAAACCAGGTTCCTCAAAGCTCCTTTGGACTCATCCTCCAAGTGAGCACCAATTTCGGGTTCACTCGTCTTTCCCAGTTCCAGGTGACCACCATCCCTTTGGGCTCCCAGGCTTGGAGAAGATCTATCCTTCATCTTCAGCAAGCATTCACTCAGAGACTCCATGTGATTTTCTGTGTCCCTTAGAACTTGTTCTCCAGCTACTTTAGAGTCCTCTAATATGATTTTTGCTTTATATTGGACACCTCCTTGTTCCCTCTGTGCTTCAGCTTCTCCTTGTATTGTTGGTCTCTGCGTTGGCGGAAGTAGGGCTCCTTCATTCAAAACCTCTTTGATTGCCAGCTTCAGTTCTTCCTCATTCACTTGAAAGAGTCTCCAGTTTGTTTTAGCTTCAGCTATTTGTGATCTGAGGGTTCAGATTCACCTTGGAGGGACTGTATCCTTCTTGATAGATGCGCCATTGTTTCATCCTGTTGACCATGTTGAGCCTTCTGTGCTTTGAGCTCTTCTTCTAGAAAGAGCATTTCAACGCCATGGCTGGATTCGGGCCTATGCAGCTTTTCGTCGGTTACCTCCAGCTGTTGTGCTTCTCTTGAACCCTTCTCAAACCTGCAATCCTTTAAAGATGATTCTAAGCCTTCATGTTCTTTTTCAACAAGGCTCACTTTTTCAAGAAGTCCACATTTTGCCTCAATAAGTCCAGCAAGATTTAGAGCCAGCCTTTTTTCTCTTCCCACGTAAAGCCTGCTACGAACCGACTGAAAACCTCTCCAGAAAAGTGAGAGAACAGCAAAACATCCAAGAGCTGTACACATCACCAACTCCCAAGGAAAGCCATAAGGAAGATGGCCTGGCTTCATGTCTTCGGACAATGCTGCCACAACCCTGGGTGCTTCTTCCAGAACCACCCACTAGGATGGCTGAGAGGCAGCCCTTGGCTCCTCCATCACGCCAAGACAGCTTTGGCTCTTGCCACCACAACCACAGCCTGCCCAGGCAGGCCAACACAGGCTGTGGACACTCAGGTGTTTGGTCAGGAACTCCAACCTTCACCAGGCAACGGAGCAGACCACTGTGATCCCCTTCAGGGGCTGAGCGTATGTTGGGTGGTGGGCGTATGGCGGTGGGAGCCATGATCAAAGGCTCCCAGGAGCCTTGTTGTGCTCAACTGCCCATCAGGGGAGTCTTGTCCGCTTCCCTACCCAGTGCATCCTCATGTGCCACAGGTTTAGGTCCCTCCCACTCCAGCCAGAGAGAATTCCTCTCCATGCCACCCACCCCTTGATTTGGTTTAGGCCAGGCCCAGGCGGGGTTAGTAGGAAGATTCCATCCAGTCATAATAACATTCAGTTTGATGTCACTCAAATTCTAAAGCTGACTAAACTGTTCAAACAGCTTTTATGGCCTCTATTGGTCTTTGTGTCCCTTGCCTTTTGTTTGAGTGACTCAGTCCTTTCCCTGCCCTTGTGCTCTCCCTATTTCCTACCTTCCTTGCTTCCTTCCTCCCTTCCTGGGTTTTCTCCTTTTCTTCTTCCTTCTTTTCTACCTCCCTGCATCCCTCCAACTTTGCCTTCCTCCCTTCCAACTTTCTCTCTCCCTTCCCTCCCTTTTCTTTTCTTGCAAGTGTTTGGGGTGAAAGTCCATGGCAGGCCAGCCCCAAGCTAGGCAAGGTCACTGCCACTGAGCTACAACATCCCCAGACCTGCTGCCACTTCCTATGCAAGTAACTTGAATTATCTCTAAAGAGAAACTCTCACATTAGTCTACTTTCAAAGTAATTTCAGAAGAGTTGCTAACATGGGCATAAATCAGTTATGACAAGTCATTTTTGAAAAGCACGGCATAGCTAACGTGCCTCAAAAGAAGGAGTTGAAAACTTAATTGGTTTTCAGGTCAGCATTTCTAGACTAGTACAAACCCTCCTAATCCTGATCTCTCCTTAGTCCTATGATTTCTTTAAGTGTCCCCTTTGCTCCTGTTCATGGAGTCATGTGTACAGAAATTATACCTGGTTCTATTGAACTCTACTTAATTCTTTCTCACCTCTGTGCTCCTTTTGCCAAGTCACTCCTCAACACTTACTGTAACCCTTTCAATTTTTTGTCCATTTTCATTTAAAAAACTCTTTCAAAAATTGAACCATTTCGCATGCAGACACAGTCTTCTTGATCTGCTATTAATCCCCCACTACTGACATTGTAAGTTATTGAAATGTACACTTCCAGACCGTTTTCAGATTTTTGATTCCTGTATATCTATCTGTCTATCTATTTACAAACATAACATGGTATTTTGAAAGAATCGTTCTGCTTTTTGAGCTCTACATTGTGTTTTCCAGAAGCAGGCCTATTACACAGAGATGAATCCATGTTACCTAGATTGAGTTCAAACCGGAATGTGCACTCTGATTCCCATTATATTGTTCTACCTACTAATGGACAGTTCAGTTATATCCAGACCTCACCACCTCCCCCATTGAGTAAAACCCTTGTGAAGAGACATGTAGATGCCTTTATGAACATATTTTTTTAATTTTTTTTTATTTTTTTTATTTTTTATTGGTTATTCAAAACATTACAAAGATTTCAGAATCACATCAGTTACATATCCACATTTTTACATAATACAATAATAGTAACTGTTGTATTCTGCTACCTTTCCTATCCTCTACTATCCCCCCTCCCCTCCCCTCCCATCTTCTCTCTCTACCTTATCTACTGTAATTCATTTCTCTCCTTATTTTTTTCCCATTCCCCTCACAAACTCTTGTATGTAATTTTGTATAACAATGAGGGTCTCCTTCCATTTCCAAGCAATTTCCCTTTTCTCTCCCTTTCCCTCCCACTTCATGACTCTGCTTAATGTTAATCTTTTCCTCCTGCTCTTCCTCCCTGCTCTGTTCTTGGTTGCTCTCATTATATCAAAGAAGACATTTGGCATTTGTTTTTTAGGGATTGGCTAGCTTCACTTAGCATAATCTGCTCTAGTGCCATCCATTTCCCTCCAAATTCCATGATTTTGTCATTTCTTAGTGCTCTGTAGTACTCCATTGTGTATAAATGCCATATTTTTTTTATCCATTCATCTATTGAGGGGCATCGGGGTTGGTTCCACAGTCTAGCTATTGTGAATTGTGCTGCTATGAACATCGATGTGGCAGTATCCCTGTAGTACGCTCTTTTGAGGTCTTCAGGGAATAGTCCGAGAAGGGCAATAGCTGGGTCAGATGGTGGTTCCATTCCCAGCTTTCCCAGGAATCTCCATACTGCTTTCCATATTGGCCTCACCATTATGCAGTCCCACCAGCAATGTATAAGAGTACCCTTTTCCCCACAACCTCGCCAGCACTTGTTATTGTTCGACTTCATAATGGCTGCCAATCTTACTGGAGTGAGATGGTATCTTAGGGTGGTTTTGATTTGCATTTCTCTGACTGCTAGAGATGGTGAGCATTTTTTCATGTACTTGTTGATTGATTGTATGTCCTCCTCTGAGAAGTGTCTGTTCAGGTCTTTGGCCCATTTGTTGATTGGGTTATTTGTTTTCTTATTGTTTAATTTTTTGAGTTCTTTGTATACTCTGGATATTAGGGCTCTATCTGAAGTGTGAGGAGTAAAAATTTGTTCCCAGGATGTAGGCTCCCTATTTACCTCTCTTATTGTTTCTCTTGCTGAGAAAAAACTTTTTAGTTTAAGTAAGTCCCATTTGTTGATTCTTGTTTTTAACTCTTGTGCTATGGGTGTCCTATTAAGGAATTTGGAGCCCGACCCCACAATATGTAGATCAGAGCCGACCTTTGCATCTATCAGACGCATAGTCTCTGATTTGATATCAAGGTCCTTGATCCATTTTGAGTTAACTTTTGTGCATGGCGAGAGGAGGGGATTCAGTTTCATTTTATTGCATATGGATTTCCAGTTTTCCCAGCACCATTTGTTGAAGATGCTATCCTTCCTCCATTGCATGCTTTTAGCCCCTTTATCGAATATAAGATAGTTGTAATTTTGTGGATTGGTTTCTGTGTCCTCTATTCTATACCATTGGTCCACCCTCCTGTTTTGGTACCAGTACCATGCTGTTTTTGTTACTATTGCTTTGTAGTACAGTTTGAAATCTGGTATCGCTACACCTCCTGATTCACACTTCCTGCTTAGAATTGCTTTTGCTATTCTGGGTCTCTTATTTTTCCATATGAATTTCATGATTGCTTTATCTATTTCTACAAGAAATGCCGTTGGGATTTTGATTGGCATTGCATTGAACCTATAGAGAACTTTTGGTAATATTGCCATTTTGATGATGTTAGTTCTGCCTATCCATGAACAGGGTATATTTTTCCATCTTCTGAGATCTTCTTCTATTTCTCTCTTTAGGGTTCTGTAGTTTTCATTGTATAAATCTTTCACCTCTTTTGTTAGGTTGATTCCCAAGTATTTTATTTTTTTTTGAGGATATTGTGAATGGGGTAGATGTCCTCATTTCCAGTTCAGAAGATTTGTCGCTGATATACAGGAATGCCTTTGATTTATGCGTGTTGATTTTATATCCAGCCACTTTGCTGAATTCATTTATTAGCTCTAGTAGTTTCTTTGTAGACCCTTTTGTGTCTTCTAGGTATAGGATCATATCATCCGCAAATAGTGATAATTTAAGTTCTTCTTTTCCTATTTTTATGCCTTTAATTTCTTTCGTCTGTCTAATTGCTCTGGCCAGTGTTTCGAGAACTATATTGAATAGAAGTGGTGAGAGAGGGCATCCTTGTCTTGTTCCAGATTTTAGAGGGAATGCCTTCAGTTTTTTTCCATTTAGAATGATGCTAGCCTGAGGCTTAGCATATATAGCTTTTATAATTTTGAGGTAAGTTCCTGATATCCCTAGTTTTTCTAATGTTTTGAACATAAAGGGATGCTGTACTTTGTTGAATGCTTTTTCTGCGTCCACCGAGATGATCATATGGTTCTTATGTTTAAGTCTATTGATGTGGTGAATAACGTTTATTGATTTCCGTATATTGAACCAGCCTTGCATCCCAGGGATGAATCCTACTTGATCATGGTGCACAATCTTTTTGATATGTTTTTGTATACGATTTGCCAGAATTTTATTGAGGATTTTTGCATCTAAATTTATTAGGGATATTGGTCTGTAGTTTTCTTTCTTTGAGGTGTCCTTCTCTGGTTTGGGAATCAGGGTGATATTTGCCTCATAGAATGAATTTGGGAGTTCTCCCTCTTTTTTTATCTCCTGAAATAGATTATGGAGTATTGGTATTAGTTCCTCTTTAAATGTTTTGTAAAACTCTGCTGTATATCCATCCGGTCCTGGGCTTTTCTTGGTTGGTAGTCTTTTGATGGCTTCTTCTATTTCCTCCCTTGATATTGATCTGTTTAGGTTGTTTATATCTTCCTGATTCAATCTGGGTAGTTCATATGCCTCAAGGAATTTATCTATGCCTTCACTATCTTCTATTTTATTAGAGTATAGGGTTTCAAAATAATTTCTAATTATCGTCTGTATTTTTGAATTGTCTGTTGTGATGTTGCCTTTTTCATCCCGTAAGCTAGTAATTTGGGTTCTCTCTCTTCTTCTCCTTGTTAGTGTGGCTAGTGGTCTATCAATCTTATTTATTTTTTCAAAGAACCAACTTTTAGTTTTGTCAATTTTTTCGATTGTTTTTTTTGTTTCGATTTCATTGATTTCTGCTCTAATTTTAATTATTTCTTGCCTTCTACTGTATTTGCTGCTGATTTGTTCTTTTTTTTCTAAGGCTTTGAGGTGTAGTATGAGGTCATTTATTTGTTGGCTTTTCCTTCTTTTAAGGAATGAACTCCATGAAATGAATTTTCCTCTTAGTACTGCTTTCATAGTGTACCAAAGATTTCGATATGTTGTTTCTGAGTTTTCGTTTACCTCTAAGAATTTTTTAATTTCCTCTTTGATGTCTTCTGTAACCCTTTGTTCATTCAGTAGCATATTGCTTAATCTCCATGTGATGTAGGGTTTTTCCTTTCTCATTTTATTATTGATTTCCAATTTCATTCCATTATGATCAGTTAAAATGCATGGTAGTATCTCAACTCCTTTGTAATTGCTAAGCTTTGCCCTGTGACATAATATATGGTCTATTTTTGAGAAGGATCCATGTGCTGCTGAGAAGAAAGTGTATCCGCTTGATGTTGGGTGGTATATTCTGTATATATCAATTAACTCTAAGTTATTTATTGTATTATTGAGCTCTATGGTTTCTTTATTAAATTTTTGTTTGGAAGATCTGTCCATTGGTGAGAGAGGTGTATTAAAATCTCCCATGATTATTGTGTTGTGGTCTATTAGACTCTTGAACTTGAGAAGAGTTTGTTTGATGAACGTAGCTGCACCATTGTTTGGGGCATATATATTAATGATCGTCAAGTCTTGTTGGTGTATGGTTCCCTTGAGCAGTATGTATTGTCCTTGTTTATCCCTTTTGATTAACTTTGGCTTGAAGTCTATTTTATTTGATACAAGTATGGACACCCCTGCTTGCTTCCGGGGTCCGTATGAGTGATATGATTTTTCCCAACCTTTCACCTTCAGTCTGTGTATGTCTTTTCCTATCAGATGAGTCTCCTGTAGGCAGCATATTGTTGGATCTTTTTTTTTAATCCATTCTACTAGCCTATATCTTTTGATTGGTGCATTTAAGCCATTAACATTTAGGGTTACTATTGAGATATGGTTTGTATTTCCAGCCATATTTGGTTATGTATGATACTTAACATGATTAGTTTTTTCTCTATGCTTAGTTTTTCCTTTATTGTACTACCTCCCGTTGTTGGTTTTCATTGTTATTTTTCATTTCCTCTTCCTGTAATGTTTTGCCAAGGATGTTTTGAAGAGCTGGTTTTCTAGCTGCAAATTCTTTTAACTTTTGCTTATCATGGAAGATTTTTATTTCATCTTCAATCCTGAAGCTTAATTTCGCTGGATACATGATTCTTGGTTAGAACCCTTTTTCTTTCATCGTTTGAAATATGTTGTTCCAGGATCTTCTAGCTTTCAGAGTCTGTGTTGAAAGATCAGCAGTTATCCTGATTGGTTTACCCTTAAATGTAATCTGCTTCCTCTCTCTTGTGGCTTTTAAGATTCTCTCCTTATTCTGTATGTTGGGCATCTTCATTATTATATGTCGTGGTGTGGATCTCTTATGATTTTGTATATTCGGTGTCCTGTAGGCTTCTAGTATTTGGATTTCTTTTTCATTCTTTAAGTCTGGGAAGTTTTCTAGTATTATTTCATTGAATAGATTACTCATTCCCTTGGTTTGGACCTCTGTACCCTCTTGTATCCCAATAACTCTTAGGTTTGGTTTCTTGATGTTATCCCATAATTCTTGGATGTTCTGCTCATGATTTCTTAACATTCTCGCTGAGCTGTCTATGTTCTTTTCAAGTTGAAAAACTTTGTGTTCGTTGTCTGAAGTTCTATCTTCCAAGTGTTCTACTCTGCTGGTAATACTCTCATTTGAGTTTTTAATTTGGTTTATTGTTTCCTGCATTTCCAGGATTTCTGTTTGTTTGTTTTTTATATCCTCTATCTCCCTATAGAGTTGATCTTTTGCTTCTTGGATTTGTTTATGTAATTCATTGTCAAAGTGATTTTTCATTGTCTGAATTTGATGAATAATGTCTTCCTTGAGACTCCAGATCATCTGAAGCATGTATATCCTGAACTCTTTGTCTGACATTCCATCAGCTGCAGATATTACCTCATCTAATGTTGAATTGACCTGTATTGTTTGTGGTCCTTTCTTTCCTTGTCTTTTCATACTGCTCATGATTCTTTCTAGCTTTGTGAAACTGTTGAGCTAATGTTTTTCCCCTTATATATTTGTATTGTTCTTGAATAGCTCCAATATCCCTCTTTTTCGGAGAAAGACAATGTTAACAGATCCCAATATCAACAGTACATTATCTAAGGACAAGTTTTCATTATTAATACATTTATAGTTAGATTCTAAGACTATAGATATTAGATTTAATTATTACTTAAGAATATATTCCTTAGTTTCATAAAAGGCGTACCATATCTGGTGGCATATAGAAAACTTAATTTCAGATGAAGGATGTTATACTTAAAGAGAAAGGAGTGAGGGAATGAGGTTAAACTAACTTAGCACCTTTGGAGAACTCTAACCACTCGACTGGTAATTTATGGAAGAATGTATAGACTCAATCTCCTATTTAGATAGTTACCCTATGTATAGATAGCAAAAGTTAGGAGATTGAAAGTGGTATAGAAAGAATATGAATTAAAAAAAAAAGAAAAGAAATAATAAGGAAGAAAAGAGAAATAAGAGAAGGGAAAGGGAAGTAAGATAGAAATACAGAAAAAAAATAGGGGGGAGGTGGGGTATATGCAATTCCTCTATATTATATTACTTTGGTAATTCAGTTATTCATGCTCAGTTCTTGGTTTCACATATGCTGAAGTTGTGGAAGAGAGAGAAGAAAAGAGAAAGAGAGGAAGAAAAAAAAAGTCTCTCAGAACACTGTTTTCCTTGCTTCCAGTAGGTGGCGTTGTCTATTCCTAGTTTGAGCCTCTGTATTCAGGGTGGTGGGTACAGCCAGTGTGAAGGGAAATGAGCTTCCACCTGTATCTTCCCTACTCTAGTCTCTGAGGTAGAAACCAGGTGCCTCTACAGTTGTTGTTTTGTGTTGATAGCTACAATCCCCAAAAGCTTGTGGGTAATATTTTGAGTTATCGCAGCTAAGGGTGGGGGAGTTGGAAACCGGGTACCTGGATCAGCTGCAACTGTGCTGGTAGCCACACCCACTTTGATGGGTTTTAAGGGTTGATGGGCTTCCTGGAGACTAGCGCTCGGGGCGGGACCAGACTTCCTCCTCCGGTCTGGCTGAGCGGCTGGCGCGTTCCTGCTCCGGTCTGGCTGGCGGCTGGCGCTTTCCTGCTCCGGTCTGGCTGGGCGGCTGTCGCGGCTTCCTGCTCCGGTCTGGCTGGGGGGCTGTCGCGGCTTCCTGCTCCGGTCTGGCAGGGCGGCTGTCGCGGCTTCCTGCTCCGGTCTGGCTGGGCGGCTGTCGCGGCTTCCTGCTCCGGTCTGGCTGGGCGGCTGTCGCGGCTTCCTGCTCCGGTCTGGCTGGGCGGCTGTCGCGGCTACCTGCTCCAGTCTGGCTGGGCCGCTGTCGCGGCTATTTGCTCCGGTCTGGCTGGGCAGCTGTCGCGGCTTCCTGCTCCAGTCTGGCTGCCTTTATGAACATATTGATAATTTTTCATGGCAGTGTTTTCCAAAAACCAGTTAGTAAAATCAATTTATTTATTTGCAGCCTGAAATTACCTTCATTCCAGTTTACTGGTATAAGAACAGCAGTATATCAGCAACCATTCTCCAATAGTAATTCAGGCAGAAGTCATTCTAGATAACAAGCAGTGCCGGATCCTCCATGTATTTTACACAGCCCATGACGGGGGACATCCGTCCATTCGTTTAGAACAACTGATGTTTTATGCTGGCAATTTAGGTTTATTTAAAGGAGTGATTAGAAAACAGGTGAGACAGACTGATTAGATTCAGTATGTATGTTGGCTTTGTTTTTCTAGGCCTGAAGTTTTCACATTTCAATTAATTGTAGGTTAAGTATCAGGCAGATTCTTCACGGGGCTTCAAATGTGATAAAGTTGCTTCTTATTTTTAAGAAGGAAGTTGCAATCCTGCATTTATTTTACACCTCAGTGCTTGTTTTACACACAAGCACACACACCCACACACCACACACATCAACACACACACAAACACATAATTAGAGCACATTTAACACTCAAATAAAGCTTTACCTACTAATTCATAACTAGGGTATTTTTTTAATAAGTAATGTGTCTTGGTCTCTACTGGGGAAACATGGTTCAATGTGAGTTCTCTGGTTTGTTGTAGGGCAGTGAACGTTCACTTGTTGGCAATGATATAGAAATGGGGAGTAAGAGTTTAAAAGTTTTTACAGTAGGTAGGCAGAGTAAGAGTATGGAATCTAAGAATAAGAAATTGGGGAATTTCCTCTTTGTTTCTTCATTTCAACCTCCTAATAATTCATGTATATTTTCCAAAAGTCTCCCAGAAAACAAGGACTAGGTCAATCCACATATCAGTGAACCATAGAAGAATGCGATTCTGAATTTCATATAAACAGTCATAAAATCAAAAAGACAGGTGCTGGGGTTTTGGCTCAGCACTAGAGTGCTGGCTTCACACTTTCAAAGGTCCTGAATTTGATCCCCAACACCATATGTGAAAGGAATGAATGAACCAATGCATGAGTGTATGATGAATGAATTAAAGATATAAGGAGGAGGAGGAAGAGGAGGAGGAGGAGGAGAAATAGAAGAAGATGATGAGTAATTTGACAGAAGGGAAAAAGGGGAGGAGAGTGAGTTTAAAGTGTGGTTTCCAATTCCCAAACGTTAAATTACAGCGGACGGGATAGAGAGAGAAGATGGGAGGGCAGGAGAGGGGGGATAGTAGAGGCTAGAAAAGGTAGCAGAATACAACAGTTACTAACATGGCATTTTGTAAAAACGTGGATGTGTAAACAATGTGATTGTGCAATCTGTATATGGGGTCAAAATGGGAGTTCATAACTCACTTGAATCTAATGTAGGAAATATGGTATCTCAAGAGCTATGTAATGTTTAAGCAACCAATATAAAAAAGAGGTCTTCATTTTTCTTTGTAGTTGAGATCTCTTGTTTCCGTGACATGTTTAGTTGTGTTCTCTCCTCGAGTCCTCCCATGCTCTAGATATTCTGATATGGAAAAACTAGCTGAAATGCCCAACCAGTCTCTACATCACTGACAATTTTACATTAAGCCTAAAGTCACTTTACAATTGTAATAGTCATACAAAATACACTTCTTTGTTGGGAGTTTAAAAGATATTTCCATCATCTAGATTACAAGTGCCTAGAACTCCCATTCTTCTGTATGTAAGAGTGGCTTCATCAGATTAAATGCTGTTCTCTGGAATAACATAAAATAGGAATAATTTACTCATAAGATTCCTACATAAACCATCTTTATTTACAAAATACTATCTTAAGAATTATTGTTTCATTGAGCTTCAATTGGAGCCAAAGTATAGTCAATTGGTGAACTAAAAGCAGTTACTTAAAAACTAAAAATGAGAGATAAGTCAAATTACATTTGAAGAGAGAGTAACAGCATGAGGTTTCTTGTTTGGTTCTGGATGTTGAGTAACAGGCTCATTTGCAGGTGGAAGGAACTCTTCAGGGAACTCACTTGTAGTTTCAGAATGGGGGTGTAGAGGGCTGAATTCCAGCTCTTGGGGGAAGATTCTGTGAGGAAAACCCCCTCCCTGCATAGACACTTCGCATTGGAAATGGAGTGGGTGGCGGGTCAGTTGGAAAATAATCTCCAGGTTCCCAGACAAGTTTCCTGGGAGAGGTGGAGGAAAAAAAAGGTCCTCTTCTCATGAACTGACTCCTTGGGTCAACTGGAAACAAGGCACCTCTGACTGGAGGGAAAGGTGCCAACACAGAGCCAGAGCCAGTTTCTTGATTTTCAGCATGGAGAGGTGAATCAGGCACATCAGAGTCCAAAGGAGGCATATTAAGAATTCTGTGTACTGCTGGTCCCGATGCTCTACCACAATTTGAGTAAAACCTATCTTGCCTTTGTAGAGGAAGACGTGCATCAGAAGAATATGGTTGGCCTGGCAGAGGGATCATCAGCCTGCTGGCCTGTTCCCCTGGAGGAGAGAGGGGCCCATTCTGAGAAGGTGCTCTCTGAAAATCAGTGAACTTATGACAGCTGGATTCTCTTCCTTTACTGCTAGTCGCATGGTCCAGAGGATTCTCCAGGGCCCCTTGACCCTCTTCCTCCTCCCACTGGAGTGAAAGTTGAGTGTGTGAGTGGACCACTCTTTTCAAAATGAGGAGGTCTCCTTTCAGATGAAGGGTGACCTATTGGTGAGGGCCCATTTGGAGAAGGCTTTCTGCCCATTGCTGAGTTGGAAACATCCAGTGCATCATAGGGATCTTTTTCTACAAGTTCAAATCTAAGCTCCTTCTCAGTTAATTTCTGTCTGTTGCGTGCATTTTGTTTCCTGAAATAACTGAGGTTTCTTTCAGCAATCCGAGCTGCCAACTCACTAGCATGTGCTTCTTTCTCAGAGGAAATAATCTTCCCCAGACAGGAACGAATGGTACTCTGCAATTGTTCTTCAAGATATTGGGCTCTCTTTCTGTAGGTCTCCAGCTCTTTTATTGTATGGCTCATCTTTTCTTCGACTTTGGAAAGTTTCTCCTCTTGCTCCACACGGCAGTTTTCCTCCACTCTTAATTTCCTGTGCAGTTTCATCATATTTTCTTGATAGCGTTCCATCATGACTTGAAAGTTCTTCTGCAGCGTCTCATTCTCACTTTGCAGCTGTGCATTTTCTGACTGCAAGGATGCCTGTTCAGTCTGCAGACTTTTAAGGTGTTCTGTAAGGTCTTCCGTGGTTTTCTACACTTCAGATGAGAAAGTACATTTTGGATTTCTTCCTCCTTCCAAGATTTCTAAGGAGGCCTTTAGCTTATCAGCATAAACCAGGTTCCTCAAAGCTCCTTTGGATTCATCCTCCAAGTGAGCACCAATTTCGGGTTCACTCGTCTTTCCCAGTTCCAGGTGACCACCATACCTTTGGGCTCCCAGGCTTGGAGAAGATCTATCCTTCATCTTCAGCAAGCATTCACTCAGAGACTCCATGTGATTTTCTGTGTCCCTTAAAACTTGTTCTCCAGCTACTTTAGAGTCCTCTAATATGATTTTTGCTTTATATTGGACACCTCCTTGTTCCCTCTGTGCTTCAGCTTCTCCTTGTATTGTTGGTCTCTGCGTTGGCGGAAGTAGGGCTCCTTCATTCAAAACCTCTTTGATTGCCAGCTTCAGTTCTTCCTCATTCACTTGAAAGAGTCTCCAGTTTGTTTTAGCTTCAGCTATTTGTGATCTGAGGGATAGAGATTCACCTTGGAGGGACTGTATCCTTCTTCATAGATGCGCCATCGTTTCATCCTGTTGACCATGTTGAGCCTTCTGTGCTTTGAGCTCTTCATCTAGAAAGAGCATTTCAACGCCATGGCTGGATTCGGGCCTATGCAGCTTTTCGTCGGTTGCCTCCAGCTGTTGTGCTTCTCTTGAACCCTTCTCAAACCTGCAATCCTTTAAAGATGATTCTAAGCCTTCATGTTCTTTTTCAACAAGGCTCACTTTTTCAAGAAGTCCACATTTTGCCTCAATAAGTCCAGCAAGATTTAGAGAAAGCCTTTTTTCTCTTCCCACGTAAAGCCTGCTACGAACCGACTGAAAACCTCTCCAGAAAACTGAGAGAACAGCAAAAAATCCAAGAGCTGTACATATCACCAACTCCCAAGGAAAGCCATAAGGAAGATGCCTGGCTTCATGTCTTCGGACAATGCTGCCACAACCCTGGGTGCTTCCTCCAGAACCACCCACTATGATGGCTGAGAGGCCGCCCTTGGCTCCTCCATCATGCCCAGACAGCTTTGGCTCTTGCCACCACAACCACAGCCTGCCCAGGCAGGCCAACACAGGCTGTGGACACTCAGGTGTTTGGTCAGGAACTCCAACCTGCACCAGGCAACGGAGCAGACCACTGTTATCCCCTTCAGGGGCTGAGCGTATGGTGGGTGGTGGGCGTATGGCGGTGGGAGCCATGATCAAAGGCTCCCAGGAGCCTTGTTTTGCTCAACTGCCCATCAGGGGAGTCTTGTCCGCTTCCCTACCCAGTGCATCCTCATGTGCCACAGATTTAGGTCCCTCCCACTCCAGCCAGAGAGAATTCCTCTCCATGCCACCCACCCCTTGATTTGGTTTAGGCCAGGCCAAGGTGGGGTTAGTAGGAAGATTCCATCCAGTCATAATAACATTCAGTTTGATGTCACTCAAATTCTAAAGCTGACTAAACTGTTCAAACAACTTTTATGGCCTATATTGGTCTTTGTGTCCCTTGCCTTTTGTTTGAGTGACTCAGTCCTTTCCCTGCCCTTGTGCTCTCCCTATTTCCTACCTTCCTTGCTTCCTTCCTCCCTTCCTGGGTTTTCTCCTTTTCTTCTTTCTTCTTTTCTACCTCCCTGCATCCCTCCAACTTTGCCTTCCTCCCTTCCAACTTTCTCTCTCCCTTCCCTCCCTTTTCTTTTCTTGCAAGTGTTTGGGGTGAAAGTCCATGGCAGGCCAGCCCCAAGCTAGGCAAGGTCACTGCCACTGAGCTACAACATCCCCAGACCTGCTGCCACTTCCTATGCAAGTAACTTGAATTATCTCTAAAGAGAAACTCTCACATTAGTCTACTTTCAAAGTAATTTCAGAAGAGTTGCTAACATGGGCATAAATCAGTTATGACAAGTCATTTTTGAAAAGCACGGCACAGCTAACGTGCCTCAAAAGAAGGAGTTGAAAACTTAATTGGTTTTCAGGTCAGCATTTCTAGACTAGTACAAACCCTCCTAATCCTGATCTCTCCTTAGTCCTATGATTTCTTTAAGTGTCCCCTTTGCTCCTGTTCATGGAGTCATGTGTACAGAAATTATACCTGGTTCTATTGAACTCTACTTAATTCTTTCTCACCTCTGTGCTCCTTTTGCCAAGTCACTCCTCAACACTTACTGTAACCCTTTCAATTTTTTGTCCATTTTCATTTAAAAAACTCTTTCAAAAATTGAACCATTTCGCATGCAGACACAGTCTTCTTGATCTGCTATTAATCCCCCATTACTGACATTGTAAGTTATTGAAATGTACACTTCCAGACCGTTTTCAGATTTTTGATTCCTGTATATCTATCTGTCTATCTATTTACAAACATAACATGGTATTCTGAAAGAATCGTTCTGCTTTTGGAGCTCTACATTGTGTTTTCCAGAAGAAGGCCTATTACACAGAGATGAATCCATGTTACCTAGATTGAGCTCAAACCGGAATGTGCACTCTGATTCACATTATATTGTTCTACCTACTAATGGACAGTTCAGTTATATCCAGACCTCACCACCTCCCCCATTGAGTAAAACCCTTGTGAAGAGACATGTAGATGCCTTTATGAACATATTGATAATTTTTCATGGCAGTGTTTTCCAAAAACCAGTTAGTAAAATCAATTTATTCCTTTGCAGCCTGAAATTATCTTCATTCCAGTTTACTGGTATAAGAACCGCAGCATATCAGCAACCATTCTCCAATAGTAGTTCAGGCAGAAGTCATTCTAGATAACAAGCAGTGCCGGATCCTCCATGTATTTTACACAGCCCATGACGGGGGACATCCGTTCATTCGTTTAGAACAACTGATGTTTTATGCTGGCAAATTAGGTTTATTTAAAGGAGTGATTAGAAAACAGGTGAGACAGACTGATTAGATTCAGTATGTATGTTGGCTTTGTTTTTCTAGGCCTGAAGTTTTCACATTTCAATTAATTGTAGGTTAAGTATCAGGCAGATTCTTCACGGGGCTTCAAATGTGATAAAGTTGCTTCTTATTTTTAAGAAGGCCGTTGCAATCCTGCATTTATTTTACACCTCAGTGCTTGTTTTACACACAAGCACACACACCCACACACCACACACATCAACACACACACAAACACATAATTAGAGCACATTTAACACTCAAATAAAGCTTTACCTACTAATTCATAACTAGGGTATTTTTTAATAAGTATTGTGTCTTGGTCTCTACTGGGGAAACATGGTTCAATGTGAGTTCCCTGGTTTGTTGTAGGGTAGTGAACGTTCACTTGTTGGCAATGATATAGAAATGGGGAGTAAGAGTTTAAAAGTTGTTACAGTAGGTAGGCAGAGTCAGAGTATGGAATCTAAGAATAAGAAATTGGGGAATTTCCTCTTTGTTTCTTCATTTCAACCTCCTAATAATTCATGTATATTTTCCAAAAGTTTCCCAGAAAACAAGGACTAGGTCAATCCACATATCACTGAACCATAGCAGAATGCGATTCTGAATTTCATATAAACAGTCATAAAATCAAAAAGACAGGTGCTGGGGTTTTGGCTCAGCACTAGAGTGCTGGCTTCACACTTTCAAAGGTCCTGAATTGAATCCCCAACACCATATGTGAAATAAATGAATGAACCAAAGCATGAGTGTATGATGAATGAATTAAAGGTATAAGGAGGAGGAGGAAGAGGAGGAGGAGGAGGAGAAATAGAAGAAGATGATGAGTAATTTGACAGAAGGGAAAAAGTGGAGGAGAGTGAGTTTAAACTGTGGTTTCCAATTCCCTAACGTTAAATTACAGTAGACGGGATAGAGAGAGAAGATGGGAGAGCAGGAGAGGGGGGATAGTAGAGGCTAGAAAAGGTAGCAATATACAACAGTTACTAACATGGCATTTTGTAAAAACGTGGATGTGTAAACAATGTGATTGTGCAGTCTGTATATGGGGTCAAAATGGGAGTTCATAACTCACTTGAATCTAATGTAGGAAATATGGTATCTCAAGAGCTATGTAATGTTTAAGCAACCAATATAAAAAAGAGGTCTTCATTTTTCTTTGTAGTTGAGATCTCTTGTTTCCGTGACATGTTTAGTTGTGTTCTCTCCTCGAGTCCTCCCATGCTCTAGATATTCTGATATGGAAAAACTAGCTGAAATGCCCAACCAGTCTCTACATCACTGACAATTTTTCATTAAGCCTAAAGTCACTTTACAATTGCAATAGTCATACAAAATACACTTCTTTGTTGGGAGTTTAAAAGATATTTCCATCATCTAGATTACAAGTGCCTAGAACTCCCATTCTTCTGTATGTAAGAGTGGCTTCATCAGATAAAATGCTGTTCTCTAAAATAACATAAAATAGGAATAATTTACTCATAAGATTCCTACATAAACCATCTTTATTTACAAAATACTATCTTAAGAATTATTGTTTCATTGAGCTTCAATTGGAGCCAAAGTATAGTCAATTGGTGAACTAAAAGCAGTTACTTAAAAACTAAAAATGAGAGATAAGTCAAATTACATTTGAAGAGAGAGTAACAGCATGAGGTTTCTTGTTTGGTTCTGGATGTTGAGTAACAGGCTCATTTGCAGGTGGAAGGAACCCTTCAGGCAACTCACTAGTACTTTCAGAATGGGGGTGTAGAGGGCTGAATTCCAGCTCTTGGGGGAAGATTCTGTGAGGAAAACCCCCTCCCTGCATAGACACTTCGCATTGGAAATGGAGTGGGTGGCGGGTCAGTTGGAAAATAATCTCCAGGTTCCCAGACAAGTTTCCTGGGAGAGGTGGAGGAAAAAAAAGGTCCTCTTCTCATGAACTGACTCCTTGGGTCAACTGGAAACAGGCACCTCTGACTGGAGGGAAAGGTGCCAACACAGAGCCAGAGCCAGTTTCTTGATTTTCAGCATGGAGAGGTGAATCAGGCACATCAGAGTCCAAAGGAGGCATATTAGGAATTCTGTGTTCTGCTGGACCCTATGCTCTACCACAATTTGAGTAAAACCTATCTTGCCTTTGTAGAGGAAGACGTGCATCAGAAGAATATGGTTGGCCTGGCGGAGGGATCATCAGCCTGCTGGCCTGTTCCCCTGGAGGAGAGAGGGGCCCATTCTGAGAAGGTGCTCTCTGAAAATCAGTGAACTTATGACAGCTGGATTCTCTTCCTTTACTGCTAGTCGCATGGTCCAGAGGATTCTCCAGGGCCCCTTGACCCTCTTCCTCCTCCCACTGGAGTGAAAGTTGAGTGTGTGAGTGGACCACTCTTTTCAAAATGAGGAGGTCTCCTTTCAGATGAAGGGTGACCTATTGGTGAGGGCCCATTTGGAGAAGGCTTTCTGCCCATTGCTGAGTTGGAAACATCCAGTGCATCATAGGGATCTTTTTCTACAAGTTCAAATCTAAGCTCCTTCTCAGTTAATTTCTGTCTGTTGCGTGCATTTTGTTTCCTGAAATAACTGAGGTTTCTTTCAGCAATCCGAGCTGCCAACTCACTAGCATGTGCTTCTTTCTCAGAGGAAATAATCTTCCCCAGACAGGAACGAATGGTACTCTGCAATTGTTCTTCAAGATATTGGGCTCTCTTTCTGTAGGTCTCCAGCTCTTTTATTGTATGGCTCATCTTTTCTTCGACTTTGGAAAGTTTCTCCTCTTGCTCCACACGGCAGTTTTCCTCCACTCTTAATTTCCTGTGCAGTTTCATCATATTTTCTTGATAGCGTTCCATCATGACTTGAAAGTTCTTCTGCAGGGTCTCATTCTCACTTTGCAGCTGTGCATTTTCTGACTGCAAGGATGCCTGTTCAGTCTGCAGACTTTTAAGGTGTTCTGTAAGGTCTTCCGTGGTTTTCTACACATCAGATGAGAAAGTACATTTTGGATTTCTTCCTCCTTCCAAGATTTCTAAGGAGGCCTTTAGCTTATCACCATAAACCAGGTTCCTCAAAGCTCCTTTGGACTCATCCTCCAAGTGAGCACCAATTTCGGGTTCACTCGTCTTTCCCAGTTCCAGGTGACCACCATCCCTTTGGGCTCCCAGGCTTGGAGAAGATCTATCCTTCATCTTCAGCAAGCATTCACTCAGAGACTCCATGTGATTTTCTGTGTCCCTTAGAACTTGTTCTCCAGCTACTTTAGAGTCCTCTAATATGATTTTTGCTTTATATTGGACACCTCCTTGTTCCCTCTGTGCTTCAGCTTCTCCTTGTATTGTTGGTCTCTGCGTTGGCGGAAGTAGGGCTCCTTCATTCAAAACCTCTTTGATTGCCAGCTTCAGTTCTTCCTCATTCACTTGAAAGAGTCTCCAGTTTGTTTTAGCTTCAGCTATTTGTGATCTGAGGGATAGAGATTCACCTTGGAGGGACTGTATCCTTCTTCATAGATGCGCCATCGTTTCATCCTGTTGACCATGTTGAGCCTTCTGTGCTTTGAGCTCTTCATCTAGAAAGAGCATTTCAACGCCATGGCTGGATTCGGGCCTATGCAGCTTTTCGTCGGTTGCCTCCAGCTGTTGTGCTTCTCTTGAACCCTTCTCAAACCTGCAATCCTTTAAAGATGATTCTAAGCCTTCATGTTCTTTTTCAACAAGGCTCACTTTTTCAAGAAGTCCACATTTTGCCTCAATAAGTCCAGCAAGATTTAGAGAAAGCCTTTTTTCTCTTCCCACGTAAAGCCTGCTACGAACCGACTGAAAACCTCTCCAGAAAACTGAGAGAACAGCAAAAAATCCAAGAGCTGTACATATCACCAACTCCCAAGGAAAGCCATAAGGAAGATGCCTGGCTTCATGTCTTCGGACAATGCTGCCACAACCCTGGGTGCTTCCTCCAGAACCACCCACTATGATGGCTGAGAGGCCGCCCTTGGCTCCTCCATCATGCCCAGACAGCTTTGGCTCTTGCCACCACAACCACAGCCTGCCCAGGCAGGCCAACACAGGCTGTGGACACTCAGGTGTTTGGTCAGGAACTCCAACCTGCACCAGGCAACGGAGCAGACCACTGTTATCCCCTTCAGGGGCTGAGCGTATGGTGGGTGGTGGGCGTATGGCGGTGGGAGCCATGATCAAAGGCTCCCAGGAGCCTTGTTTTGCTCAACTGCCCATCAGGGGAGTCTTGTCCGCTTCCCTACCCAGTGCATCCTCATGTGCCACAGATTTAGGTCCCTCCCACTCCAGCCAGAGAGAATTCCTCTCCATGCCACCCACCCCTTGATTTGGTTTAGGCCAGGCCAAGGTGGGGTTAGTAGGAAGATTCCATCCAGTCATAATAACATTCAGTTTGATGTCACTCAAATTCTAAAGCTGACTAAACTGTTCAAACAACTTTTATGGCCTATATTGGTCTTTGTGTCCCTTGCCTTTTGTTTGAGTGACTCAGTCCTTTCCCTGCCCTTGTGCTCTCCCTATTTCCTACCTTCCTTGCTTCCTTCCTCCCTTCCTGGGTTTTCTCCTTTTCTTCTTTCTTCTTTTCTACCTCCCTGCATCCCTCCAACTTTGCCTTCCTCCCTTCCAACTTTCTCTCTCCCTTCCCTCCCTTTTCTTTTCTTGCAAGTGTTTGGGGTGAAAGTCCATGGCAGGCCAGCCCCAAGCTAGGCAAGGTCACTGCCACTGAGCTACAACATCCCCAGACCTGCTGCCACTTCCTATGCAAGTAACTTGAATTATCTCTAAAGAGAAACTCTCACATTAGTCTACTTTCAAAGTAATTTCAGAAGAGTTGCTAACATGGGCATAAATCAGTTATGACAAGTCATTTTTGAAAAGCACGGCACAGCTAACGTGCCTCAAAAGAAGGAGTTGAAAACTTAATTGGTTTTCAGGTCAGCATTTCTAGACTAGTACAAACCCTCCTAATCCTGATCTCTCCTTAGTCCTATGATTTCTTTAAGTGTCCCCTTTGCTCCTGTTCATGGAGTCATGTGTACAGAAATTATACCTGGTTCTATTGAACTCTACTTAATTCTTTCTCACCTCTGTGCTCCTTTTGCCAAGTCACTCCTCAACACTTACTGTAACCCTTTCAATTTTTTGTCCATTTTCATTTAAAAAACTCTTTCAAAAATTGAACCATTTCGCATGCAGACACAGTCTTCTTGATCTGCTATTAATCCCCCATTACTGACATTGTAAGTTATTGAAATGTACACTTCCAGACCGTTTTCAGATTTTTGATTCCTGTATATCTATCTGTCTATCTATTTACAAACATAACATGGTATTCTGAAAGAATCGTTCTGCTTTTGGAGCTCTACATTGTGTTTTCCAGAAGAAGGCCTATTACACAGAGATGAATCCATGTTACCTAGATTGAGCTCAAACCGGAATGTGCACTCTGATTCACATTATATTGTTCTACCTACTAATGGACAGTTCAGTTATATCCAGACCTCACCACCTCCCCCATTGAGTAAAACCCTTGTGAAGAGACATGTAGATGCCTTTATGAACATATTGATAATTTTTCATGGCAGTGTTTTCCAAAAACCAGTTAGTAAAATCAATTTATTCCTTTGCAGCCTGAAATTATCTTCATTCCAGTTTACTGGTATAAGAACCGCAGCATATCAGCAACCATTCTCCAATAGTAGTTCAGGCAGAAGTCATTCTAGATAACAAGCAGTGCCGGATCCTCCATGTATTTTACACAGCCCATGACGGGGGACATCCGTTCATTCGTTTAGAACAACTGATGTTTTATGCTGGCAAATTAGGTTTATTTAAAGGAGTGATTAGAAAACAGGTGAGATAGACTGATTAGATTCAGTATGTATGTTGGCTTTGTTTTTCTAGGCCTGAAGTTTTCACATTTCAATTAATTGTAGGTTAAGTATCAGGCAGATTCTTCACGGGGCTTCAAATGTGATAAAGTTGCTTCTTATTTTTAAGAAGGCCGTTGCAATCCTGCATTTATTTTACACCTCAGTGCTTGTTTTACACACAAGCACACACACCCACACACCACACACATCAACACACACACAAACACATAATTAGAGCACATTTAACACTCAAATAAAGCTTTACCTACTAATTCATAACTAGGGTATTTTTTAATAAGTATTGTGTCTTGGTCTCTACTGGGGAAACATGGTTCAATGTGAGTTCCCTGGTTTGTTGTAGGGTAGTGAACGTTCACTTGTTGGCAATGATATAGAAATGGGGAGTAAGAGTTTAAAAGTTGTTACAGTAGGTAGGCAGAGTCAGAGTATGGAATCTAAGAATAAGAAATTGGGGAATTTCCTCTTTGTTTCTTCATTTCAACCTCCTAATAATTCATGTATATTTTCCAAAAGTTTCCCAGAAAACAAGGACTAGGTCAATCCACATATCACTGAACCATAGCAGAATGCGATTCTGAATTTCATATAAACAGTCATAAAATCAAAAAGACAGGTGCTGGGGTTTTGGCTCAGCACTAGAGTGCTGGCTTCACACTTTCAAAGGTCCTGAATTGAATCCCCAACACCATATGTGAAATAAATGAATGAACCAAAGCATGAGTGTATGATGAATGAATTAAAGGTATAAGGAGGAGGAGGAAGAGGAGGAGGAGGAGGAGAAATAGAAGAAGATGATGAGTAATTTGACAGAAGGGAAAAAGTGGAGGAGAGTGAGTTTAAACTGTGGTTTCCAATTCCCTAACGTTAAATTACAGTAGACGGGATAGAGAGAGAAGATGGGAGAGCAGGAGAGGGGGGATAGTAGAGGCTAGAAAAGGTAGCAATATACAACAGTTACTAACATGGCATTTTGTAAAAACGTGGATGTGTAAACAATGTGATTGTGCAGTCTGTATATGGGGTCAAAATGGGAGTTCATAACTCACTTGAATCTAATGTAGGAAATATGGTATCTCAAGAGCTATGTAATGTTTAAGCAACCAATATAAAAAAGAGGTCTTCATTTTTCTTTGTAGTTGAGATCTCTTGTTTCCGTGACATGTTTAGTTGTGTTCTCTCCTCGAGTCCTCCCATGCTCTAGATATTCTGATATGGAAAAACTAGCTGAAATGCCCAACCAGTCTCTACATCACTGACAATTTTTCATTAAGCCTAAAGTCACTTTACAATTGCAATAGTCATACAAAATACACTTCTTTGTTGGGAGTTTAAAAGATATTTCCATCATCTAGATTACAAGTGCCTAGAACTCCCATTCTTCTGTATGTAAGAGTGGCTTCATCAGATAAAATGCTGTTCTCTAAAATAACATAAAATAGGAATAATTTACTCATAAGATTCCTACATAAACCATCTTTATTTACAAAATACTATCTTAAGAATTATTGTTTCATTGAGCTTCAATTGGAGCCAAAGTATAGTCAATTGGTGAACTAAAAGCAGTTACTTAAAAACTAAAAATGAGAGATAAGTCAAATTACATTTGAAGAGAGAGTAACAGCATGAGGTTTCTTGTTTGGTTCTGGATGTTGAGTAACAGGCTCATTTGCAGGTGGAAGGAACCCTTCAGGCAACTCACTAGTACTTTCAGAATGGGGGTGTAGAGGGCTGAATTCCAGCTCTTGGGGGAAGATTCTGTGAGGAAAACCCCCTCCCTGCATAGACACTTCGCATTGGAAATGGAGTGGGTGGCGGGTCAGTTGGAAAATAATCTCCAGGTTCCCAGACAAGTTTCCTGGGAGAGGTGGAGGAAAAAAAAGGTCCTCTTCTCATGAACTGACTCCTTGGGTCAACTGGAAACAAGGCACCTCTGACTGGAGGGAAAGGTGCCAACACAGAGCCAGAGCCAGTTTCTTGATTTTCAGCATGGAGAGGTGAATCAGGCACATCAGAGTCCAAAGGAGGCATATTAGGAATTCTGTGTTCTGCTGGACCCTATGCTCTACCACAATTTGAGTAAAACCTATCTTGCCTTTGTAGAGGAAGACGTGCATCAGAAGAATATGGTTGGCCTGGCGGAGGGATCATCAGCCTGCTGGCCTGTTCCCCTGGAGGAGAGAGGGGCCCATTCTGAGAAGGTGCTCTCTGAAAATCAGTGAACTTATGACAGCTGGATTCTCTTCCTTTACTGCTAGTCGCATGGTCCAGAGGATTCTCCAGGGCCCCTTGACCCTCTTCCTCCTCCCACTGGAGTGAAAGTTGAGTGTGTGAGTGGACCACTCTTTTCAAAATGAGGAGGTCTCCTTTCAGATGAAGGGTGACCTATTGGTGAGGGCCCATTTGGAGAAGGCTTTCTGCCCATTGCTGAGTTGGAAACATCCAGTGCATCATAGGGATCTTTTTCTACAAGTTCAAATCTAAGCTCCTTCTCAGTTAATTTCTGTCTGTTGCGTGCATTTTGTTTCCTGAAATAACTGAGGTTTCTTTCAGCAATCCGAGCTGCCAACTCACTAGCATGTGCTTCTTTCTCAGAGGAAATAATCTTCCCCAGACAGGAACGAATGGTACTCTGCAATTGTTCTTCAAGATATTGGGCTCTCTTTCTGTAGGTCTCCAGCTCTTTTATTGTATGGCTCATCTTTTCTTCGACTTTGGAAAGTTTCTCCTCTTGCTCCACACGGCAGTTTTCCTCCACTCTTAATTTCCTGTGCAGTTTCATCATATTTTCTTGATAGCGTTCCATCATGACTTGAAAGTTCTTCTGCAGGGTCTCATTCTCACTTTGCAGCTGTGCATTTTCTGACTGCAAGGATGCCTGTTCAGTCTGCAGACTTTTAAGGTGTTCTGTAAGGTCTTCCGTGGTTTTCTACACATCAGATGAGAAAGTACATTTTGGATTTCTTCCTCCTTCCAAGATTTCTAAGGAGGCCTTTAGCTTATCACCATAAACCAGGTTCCTCAAAGCTCCTTTGGACTCATCCTCCAAGTGAGCACCAATTTCGGGTTCACTCGTCTTTCCCAGTTCCAGGTGACCACCATCCCTTTGGGCTCCCAGGCTTGGAGAAGATCTATCCTTCATCTTCAGCAAGCATTCACTCAGAGACTCCATGTGATTTTCTGTGTCCCTTAGAACTTGTTCTCCAGCTACTTTAGAGTCCTCTAATATGATTTTTGCTTTATATTGGACACCTCCTTGTTCCCTCTGTGCTTCAGCTTCTCCTTGTATTGTTGGTCTCTGCGTTGGCGGAAGTAGGGCTCCTTCATTCAAAACCTCTTTGATTGCCAGCTTCAGTTCTTCCTCATTCACTTGAAAGAGTCTCCAGTTTGTTTTAGCTTCAGCTATTTGTGATCTGAGGGATACAGATTCACCTTGGAGGGACTGTATCCTTCTTCATAGATGCGCCATCGTTTCATCCTGTTGACCATGTTGAGCCTTCTGTGCTTTGAGCTCTTCATCTAGAAAGAGCATTTCAACGCCATGGATCGATTCGGGCCTATGCAGCTTTTCGTCGGTTGCCTCCAGCTGTTGTGCTTCTCTTGAACCCTTCTCAAACCTGCAATCCTTTAAAGATGATTCTAAGCCTTCATGTTCTTTTTCAACAAGGCTCACTTTTTCAAGAAGTCCACATTTTGCCTCAATAAGTTCAGCAAGATTTAGAGCCAGCCTTTTTTCTCTTCCCACGTAAAGCCTGCTACGAACCGACTGAAAACCTCTCCAGAAAAGTGATAGAACAGCAAAAAATCCAAGAGCTGTACACATCACCAACTCCCAAGGAAAGCCATAAGGAAGATGGCCTGGCTTCATGCCTTCGGACAATGCTGCCAAACCCTGGGTGCTTCTTCCAGAACCACCCACTAGGATGGCTGAGAGGCTGCCCTTGGGTCCTCCATCACGCCAAGACAACTTTGGCTCTTGCCACCACAACCACAGCCTGCCCAGGCAGGCCAACACAGGCTGTGGACACTCAGGTGTTTGGTCAGGAACTCCAACCTGCACCAGGTAACGGAGCAGACCACTGTAATACCCTTCAGGTGCTGAGCATATGGTGGGTGGTGGGCGTATGGCGGTGGGAGCCATGATCAAAGGCTCCCAGGAGCCTTGTTGTGCTCAACTGCCCATCAGGGGAGTCTTGTCCGCTTCCCTACCCAGTGCATCCTCATGTTCCACAGGTTTAGGTCCCTCCCACCCCAGCCAGAGAGAATTCCTCTCCATGCCACCCACCCCTTGATTTGGTTTAGGCCAGGCCAAGGCGGGGTTAGTAGGAAGATTCCATCCAGTCATAATAACATTCAGTTTGATGTCACTCAAATTCTAAAGCTGACTAAACTCTTCAAACAGCTTTTATGGCCTCTATTGGTCTTTGTGTCCCTTGCCTTTTGTTTGAGTGACTCAGTCTTTTCCCTGCCCTTGTGCTCTCCCTATTTCCTACCTTCCTTGTTTCCTTCCTCCCTTCCTGGTTTTTCTCCTTTTCTTCTTTCTTCTTTTCTACCTCCCTCCATCCCACCAACTTTGCATCCCTCCCTTCCAACTTTCTCTCTCCCTTCAATCCCTTTTCTTTTCTTGCAAGTGTTTGGGGTGAAATTCCATGGCAAGCCAGCCCCAAGCTCGGCAAGACACTGCCACTGAGCTACAACATCCCCAGACCTGCTGCCACTTCCGATGCAAGTAACTTGAATTATCTCTAAAGAGAAACTCTCACATTAGTCTACTTTCAAAGAAATTTCAGAAGAGTTGCTAACATGGGCATAAATCAGTTATGACAAGTCATTTTTGAAAAGCACGGCACAGCTAATGTTCCTCAAAAGAAGGAGTTGAAAACTTAATTGGTTTTCAGGTCAGCATTTCTAGACTAGTACAAACCCTCCTAATCCTGATCTCTCTTTAGTCCTATGATTTCCTTAAGTGTCCCCTTTGCTCCTGTTCATGGAGTCATGTGTACAGAAATTGTACCTGGTTCTATTGAACTCTACTTTATTCTTTCTCACCTCTGTGCTCCTTTTGCCAAGTCACTCCTCAATACTTACTGTAACCCTTTCAATTTTTTGTGCATTTTCATTTAAAAAACTCTTTCAAAAATTGAACCATTTCGCATGCAGACACAGTCTTCTTGATCTGCTATTAATCCCCCACTACTGACATTGTAAGTTATTGAAATGTACACTTCCATACTGTTTTCAGATTTTTGATTCCTGTATATCTATCTCTCTATCTATTTACAAACATAACATGGTATTCTGAAAGAATCGTTCTTCTTTTGGAGCTCTACATTGTGTTTTCCAGAAGCAGGCCTATTACACAGAGATGAATCCATGTTACCTGGATTGAGGTCAAACCGGAATGTGCACTCTGATTCCCATTATATTGTTCTACCTACTAATGGACAGTTCAGTTTTATCCAGACCTCACCACATCCCCTATTGAGTAAAACCCTTGTGAAGAGACATGTAGATGCCTTTATGAACATATTGATAATTTTTCATGGCCGTGTTTTCCAAAAACCAGTTAGTAAAATCAATTTATTCCTTTGCAGCCTGAAATTACCTTCATTCCAGTTTACTGGTATAAGAACCGCAGTATATCAGCAACAATTCTCCAATAGTAGTTCAGGCAGAAGTCATTCTAGATAACAAGCAGTGCCGGATCCTCCATGTATTATACACAGCCCATGACGGGGGACATCTGTCCACTCGTTTAGAACAACTGATGTTTTGTGCTGGCAATTTAGGTTTATTTAAAGGAGTGATTAGAAAACAGGTGAGACCGACTGATTAGATTCAGTATGTATGTTGGCTTTGTTTTTCTAGGCCTGAAGTTTTCACATTTCAATTAATTGTAGGTTAAGTATCAGGCAGATTCTTCACTGGGCTTCAAATGTGATAAAGTTACTTCTTATTTTTAAGAAGGCCGTTGCAATCCTGCATTTATTTTACACCTCAGTGCTTGCTTTACACACAAGCACACACAACCACACACCACACACATCAACAAACACACAAACACATAATTAGAGCACATTTAACACTCAAATAAAGCTTTACCTACTAATTAGTAACTAGGGTATTTTTTTAATAAGTATTGTGTCTTGGTCTCTACTGGGGAAACATGGTTCAATGTGAGTTCTCTGGTTTGTTGTAGGGCAGTGAACGTTCACTTCTTGGAAATGATATAGAAATGGGGAGTAAGAGGTTAAAAGTTTTTACAGTAGGTAGGCAGAGTCAGAGTATGGAATCTAAGAATAAGAAATTGGGGAATTTCCTCTTTGTTTCTTCATTTCAACCTCCTAATAATTCATGTATATTTTCCAAAAGTCTCCCAGAAAACAAGGACTATGTCAATCCACATATCACTGAACCATAGCAGAATGCGATTCTGAATTTCATATAAACAGTCATAAAATCAAAAAGACAGGTGCTGGGGTTTTGGCTCAGCACTAGAGTGCTGGCTTCACACTTTCAAATGTCCTGAGTTGGATCCCCAACACAATATGTGAAAGGAATGAATGAACCAATGCATGAGTGTATGATGAATGAATTAATGGTATAAGGAGGAGGAGGAAGAGGAGGAGGAGGAGGAGAAATAGAAGAAGATGATGAGTAATTTGACAGAAGGGAAAAAGGGGAGGAGAGTGAGTTTAAAGTGTGGTTTCCAATTCCCAAACGTTGAATTACAGCAGACGGGATAGAAAGAGAAGATGGGAGGGCAGGAGAGGGGGGATAGTAGAGGCTAGAAAAGGTAGCAGAATACAACAGTTACTAACATGGCATTTTGTAAAAACGTGGATGTGTAAACAATGTGATTGTGCAGTCTGTATATGGGGTCATAATGGGAGTTCATAACTCACTTGAATCTAATGTAGGAAATATGGTATCTCAAGAGCTATGTAAGGTTTTAAGCAACCAATATAAAAAAGAGGTCTTCATTTTTCTTTGTAATTGAGATCTCCTGTTTCCTTGACATGTTTAGTTGTGTTCTCTCCTATAGTCCTCCCATGCTCTAGTTATTCTGATATGGAAAAACTAGCTGAAATGCCCAACCAGTCTCTAAATCAGTGACACTTTTTCATTAAGCCTAAAGTCACTTTACAATTGCTGCAGTCATACTAAATACACTTCTTTGTTGGGGGTTTAAAAGATATTTCCATCAGCTAGATCACAAGTACCTAGAACTCCCATTCTTCTTTATGTAAGAGTGGCTTCATCAGATTAAATGCTGTTCTCTGGAATAACATAAAATAGGAATAATTTACTCATAAGATTCCTACATAAACCATCTTTATTTACAAAATACTATCTTAAGAATTATTGTTTCATTGATCTTCAATTGGAGCCAAAGTATAGTCAATTAGTGAACTAAAAGCAGTTACTTAAAAACTAAAAATGAGAGATAAGTCAAATTACATTTGAAGAGAGAGCAACAGCATGAGGTTTCTTGTTTGGTTCTGGATGTTGAGTAACAGGCTCATTTGCAGGTGGAAGGAACCCTTCAGGCAACTCACTTGTACTTTCAGAATGGGGGTGTAGAGGGCTGAATTCCAGCTCTTGGGGGAAGATTTTGTGAGGAAAACCCCCTCCCTGCATAGACACTTCGCATTGGAAATGGAGTGGGTGGCGGGTCAGGTGGAAAATAATCTCCAGATTCCCAGACAAGTTTCCTGGGAGAGGTGGAGGAAAAAAAAGGTCCTCTTCTCATGAACTGACTCCTAGGGTCAACTGGAAACAAGGCACCTCTGACTGTAGGGAAAGGTGCCAACACAGAGCCAGAGCCAGTTGCTTGGTTTTCAGCATGGAGAGGTGAATCAGGCACATCAGAGTCCAAAGGAGGCATATTAGGAATTCTGTGTTCTGCTGGTCCCTATGCTCTACCACAATTTGAGTAAAACCTATCTTGCCTTTGTAGAGGAAGACGTGCATCTGAAGAAAATGGTTGGCCTGGCGGAGGGATCATCAGCCTGCTGGCCTGTTCCCCTTGAGGAGAGAGGGGCCCAGTCTGAGAAGGTGCTCTCTGAAAATCAGTGAACTTATGACAGCTGGATTCTCTTCCTTTACTGCTAGTCGCATGGTCCAGAGGATTCTCCAGGGCCCCTTGACCCTCTTTCTCCTCCCACTGGAGTGAAAGGTGAGAGTGTGAGTGGACCACTCTTTTCAAAATGAGGAGGTCTCCTTTCAGATGAATGGTGACCAAATGGTGAGGGCCCATTTGGAGAAGGCTTTCTGCCCATTGCTGAGTTGGAAACATCCATTGTATCATAGGGATCTTTTTCTACAAGTTCAAATCTAAGCTCCTTCTCAGTTAATTTCTGTCTGTTGCGTGCATTTTGTTTCCTGAAATACCTGAGGTTTCTTTCAGCAATCCGAGCTGCCAACTCACTAGCATGTGCTTCTTTCTCAGAGGAAATAATCTTCCCCAGACAGGAACGAATGGTACTCTGCAATTGTTCTTCAAGATATTGGGCTCTCTTTCTGTAGGTCTCCAGCTCTTTTATTTTATGGCTCATCTTTTCTTCGACTTTGGAAAGTTTCTCCTCTTGCTCCACACGGTAGTTTTCCTCCACTCTTAATTTCCTGTGCAGTTTCATCATATTTTCTTGATAGCATTCCATCATGACTTGAAAGTTCTTCTGTAGGGTCTCATTCTCACTTTGCAGCTGTGCATTTTCTGACTGCAAGGTTGCCTGTTCAGTCTGCAGACTTTAAAGGTGTTCTGTAAGGTCTTCCGTGGTTTTCTCCACTTCAGATGAGAAAATACTTTTTTGATTTCTTCCTCCTTCCAAGATTTCTAAGGAGGCCTTTAGCTTATCATCATAAACCAGGTTCCTCAAAGCTCCTTTGGACTCATCCTCCAAGTGAGCACCAATTTCGGGTTCACTCGTCTTTCCCAGTTCCAGGTGACCACCATCCCTTTGGGCTCCCAGGCTTGGAGAAGATCTATCCTTCCTCTTCAGCAAGCATTCACTCAGAGACTCCATGTGATTTTCTGTGTCCCTTAGAACTTGTTCTCCAGCTACTTTAGAGTCCTCTAATATGATTTTTGCTTTATATTGGACAACTCCTTGTTCCCTCTGTGCTTCAGCTTCTCCTTGTATTGTTGGTCTCTGCGTTGGCGGAAGTAGGGATCCTTCATTCAAAACCTCTTTCATTGTCAGCTTCAGTTCTTCCTCATTCACTTGAAAGAGTCTCCAGTTTGTTTTAGCTTCAGCTATTTGTGATCTGAGGGATTCAGATTCACCTTGGAGGGACTGTATCCTTCTTGATAGATGCACCATCGTTTCATCCTGTTGACCATGTTGAGCCTTCTGTGCTTTGAGCTCTTCTTCTAGAAAGAGCATTTCAACGCCATGGCTGGATTCGTACCTATGCAGCTTTTCTTCGGTTGGCTTCAGCTGTTGTGCTTCTCTTGAACCCTTCTCAAACCTGCAATCCTTTAAAGATGATTCTAAGCCTTCATGTTCTTTTTCAACAAGGCTCACTTTTTCAAGAAGACCACATTTTGCCTCAATAAGTCCAGCAAGATTTAGAGCCAGCCTTTTTTCTCTTCCCACGTAAAGCCTGCTACGAACCGAATGAAAACCTCTCCAAAAAACTGAGAGAACAGCAAAAAATCCAAGAGCTGTACACATCACCAACTCCCAAGGAAAGCCAAAAGAAAGATGGCCTGGCTTCATGCCTTCGGACAATGCTGCCACAACCCTGGGTGCTTCTTCCAGAACCACCCACTAGGATGGCTGAGAGGCAGCCCTTGGCTCTTCCATCACGCCAAGACAGCTTTGGCTCTTGCCACCACAACCACAGACTGCCCAGGCAGGCCAACACAGGCTGTGGACACTCAGGTGTTTGGTCAGGAACTCCAACCTGCACCAGGCAACGGAGCAGACCACTGTGATCCCCTTCAGGTGCTGAGCATATGGTGGGTGGTGGGCGTATGGCGGTGGGAGCCATGATCAAAGGCTCCCAGGAGCCTTGTTGTGCTCAACTGCCCATCAGGGGAGTCTTGTCCGCTTCCCTACCCAGTGCATCCTCATGTGGCACAGGTTTAGGTCCTTCCCACCCCAGCCAGAGAGAATTCCTCTCCATGCCACCCACCTCTTGATTTGGTTTAGGCCAGGCCAAGGCGGGGTTAGTAGGAAGATTCCATCCAGTCATAATAACATTCAGTTTGATGTCACTCAAATTCTAAAGCTGACTAAACTGTTCAAACAGCTTTTATGCCCTCTATTGGTCTTTGTGTCCCTTGCCTTTTGTTTGAGTGACTCAGTCCTTTCCCTGCCCTTGTGCTCTCCCTATTTCCTACCTTCCTTGCTTCCTTCCTCCTTTCCTGGTTTTTCTCCTTTTCTTCTTCCTTCTTTTCTACCTCCCTGCATCCCTCCAACTTTGCCTTCCTCCCTTCCAACTTTCTCTCTCCCTTCCCTCCCTTTTCTTTTCTTGCAAGTGTTTGGGGTGAAAGTTCATGGCAGGCCAGCCCCAAGCTAGGCAAGGTCACTGCCACTGAGCTACAACATCCCCAGACCTGCTGCCACTTCCTATGCAAGTAACTTGAATTATCTCTAAAGAGAAACTCTCACATTAGTCTACTTTCAAAGTAATTTCAGAAGAGTTGCTAGCATGGGCAAAATCAGTTATGACAAGTTTTGAAAAGCACGGCACAGCTAATGTTCCTCAAAAGAAGGAGTTGAAAACTCAATTGGTTTTCAGGTCAGCATTTCTAGACTAGTACAAACCCTCCTAATCCTGATCTCTCCTTAGTCCTATGATTTCTTTAAGTGTCCCCTTTGCTCCTCTTCATGGAGTCATGTGTACAGAAATTGTACCTGGTTCTATTGAACTCTACTTAATTCTTTCTCACCTCTGTGCTCCTTTTGCCAAGTCACTCCTCAACACTTACTGTAACCCTTTCAATTTTTTGTCCATTTTCATTTAAAAAACTCTTTCAAAAATTGAACCATTTCGCATGCAGACACAGTCGTCTTGATCTTCTATTAATCCCCGACTACTGACATTGTAAGTTATTGAAATGTACACTTCCAGACCGTTTTCAGATTTTTGATTTCTGTATATCTATCTGTCTATCTATTTACAAACGTAACATGGTATTCTGAAAGAATCGTTCTGCTTTTGGAGCTCTACGTTGTGTTTTTCAGAAGCAGGCCTATTACACAGAGATGAATCCATGTTACCTAGATTGAGTTCAAACCGGAATATGCACTCTGATTCCCATTATATTGTTCTACCTACTAATGGATAGTTCAGTTATATCCAGACCTCACCACCTCCCCCATTGAGTAAAACCCTTGTGAAAAGACATGTAGATGCCTTTATGAACACATTGATAATTTTTCATGGCAGTGTTTTCCAAAAACCAGTTAGTAAAATCAATTTATTCCTTTGCAGCCTGAAATTACCTTCATTCCAGTTTACAGGTATAAGAACCGCAGTATATCAGCAACAATTCTCCAATAGTAGTTCAGGCAGAAGTCATTCTGGATAACAAGCAGTGCCGGATCCTCCATGTATTTTACACAGCCCATGACGGGGGACATCCGTCCATTCCTTTAGAACAACTGATGTTTTATGCTGGCAATTTAGATTTATATAAAGGAGTGATTAGAAAACAGGTGAGACAGACTGATTAGATTCAGTATGTATGTTGGCTTTGTTTTTGTAGCCCTGAAGTTTTCACATTTCAATTAATTGTAGGTTAAGTATCAGGCCGATTCTTCACTGGGCTTCAAATGTGATAAAGTTGCTTCTTATTTTTAAGAAGGCCGTTGCAATCCTGCATTTACTTTACACCTCAGTGCTTGTTTTACACACAAGCACACACTCCCACACACCACACACATCAACAAACACACAAACACATAATTAGAGCACATTTAACGCTCAAATAAAGCTTTACCTACTAATTCATAACTAGGGTATTTTTTTAATAAGTATTGTGTCTTGGTCTCTACTGGGGAAACATGGTTCAATGTGAGTTCTCTGGTTTGTTGTAGGGCAGTGAACGTTCACTTGTTGGCAATGATATAGAAATGGGGAGTAAGCGTTTAAAAGTTTTTACAATAGGTAGGCAGAGTCAGAGTATGGAATCTAAGAATAAGAAATTGGGGAATTTCCTCTTTGTTTCTTCATTTCAACCTCCTAATAATTCATGTATATTTTCCAAAAGTCTCCCAGAAAACAAGGACTAGGTCAATCCACATATCAGTGAACCATAGCAGAATGCGACTCTGAATTTCATATAAACAGTCATAAAATCAAAAAGACAGGTGCTGGGGTTTTGGCTCAACACTAGAGTGCTGGCCTCACACGTTCAAAGGTCCTGAGTTGGATCCCCAACACCATATGTGAAAGGAATGAATGAACCAATGCATGAGTGTATGATGAATGAATTAAAAATATAAGGAGGAGGAGGAAGAGGAGGAGGAGGAGGAGAAATATAAGAAGATGATGAGTAATTTGACAGAAGGGAAAAAGGGGAGGAGAGTGAGTTTAAAGTGTGGTTTCCAATTCCCAAACGTTAAATTACAGCGGACGGGATAGAGAGAGAAGATGGGAGGGCAGGAGAGTGGTTAAAGTAGAGGCTAGAAAAGGTAGCAGAATACAACAGTTACTAACATGGCATTTTGTAAAAACGTGGATGTGTAAACAATGTGATTGTGCAGTCTGTATATGGGGTCAAAATGGGAGTTCATAACTCACTTGAATCTAATGTAGGAAATATGGTATCTCAAGAGCTATGTAAGGTTTTAAGCAACCAATATAAAAAAGAGGTCTTCATTTTTCTTTGTAGTTGAGATCTCCTGTTTCCTTGACATGTTTAGTTGTGTTCTCTCCTTTAGTCCTCCCATGCTCTAGTTATTCTGATATGGAAAAACTAGCTGAAATGCCCAACCAGTCTCTAAATCAGTGACACTTTTTCATTAAGCCTAAAGTCACTTTACAATTGCTACAGTCATACTAAATACACTTCTTTGTTGAGAGTTCAAAAGATATTTCCATTAGCTAGATTACAAGTACCTAGAACTCCCATTCTTGTTTATGTACGAGTGGCTTCATCAGATTAAATGCTGTTCTCTGGAATAACATAAAATAGGAATAATTTACTCATAAGATTCCTACGTAAACCATCTTTATTTACAAAATACTATCTTAAGAATTATTGTTTCATTGAGCTTCAATTGGAGCCAAAGTATAGTCAATTACTGAAGTAAAAGCAGTTACTTAAAAACTAAAAATGAGAGATAAGTCAAATTACATTTGAAGAGAGAGCAACAGCATGAGGTTTCTTGTTTGGTTCTGGATGTTGAGTAACAGGCTCATTTGCAGGTGGAAGGAACCCTTCAGGCAACTCACTTGTACTTTCAGAATGGGGGTGTAGAGGGCTGAATTCCAGCTCTTGGTGGAAGATTTTGTGAGGAAAACCCCCTCCCTGCATAGACACTTCGCATTGGAAATGGAGTGGGTGGCCGGTCAGGTGGAAAATAATCTCCAGGTTCCCAGACAAGTTTCCTGGGAGAGGTGGAGGAAAAAAAAAGTCCTCTTCTCATGAACTGACTCCTTGGGTCAACTGGAAACAAGGCACCTCTGACTGGAGGGAAAGGTGCCCACACAGAGCCAGAGCCAGTTGCTTGGTTTTCAGCATGGAGAGGTGAATCAGGCACATCAGAGTCCAAAGGAGGCATATTAGGAATTCTGTGTTCTGCTGGTCCCGATGCTCTACCACAATTTGAGTAAAACCTATCTTGCCTTTGTAGAGGAAGACGTGCATCAGAAGAATATGGTTGGCCTGGCGGAGGGATCATCAGCCTGCTGGCCTGTTCCCCTGGAGGAGAGAGGGGCCCAGTCTGAGAAGGTGCTCTCTGAAAATCAGTGAACTTATGACAGCTGGATTCTCTTCCTTTACTGCTAGTCGCATGGTCCAGACGATTCTCCAGGGCCCCTTGACCCTCTTCCTCCTCCCACTGGAGTGAAAGGTGAGAGTGTGAGTGGACCACTCTTTTCAAAATGAGGAGGTCTCCTTTCAGATGAAGGGTGACCTATTGGTGAGGGCCCATTTGGAGAAGGCTTTCTGCCCATTGCTGAGTTGGAAACATCCAGTGCATCATAGGGATCTTTTTCTCCAAGTTCAAATCTAAGCTCCTTCTCAGTTAATTTCTGTCTGTTTCATGCATTTTGTTTCCTGAAATAACTGAGGTTTCTTTCAGCAATCCGAGCTGCCAACTCACTAGCATGTGCTTCTTTCTCAGAGGAAATAATCTTCCCCAGACAGGAACGAATGGTACTCTGCAATTGTTCTTCAAGATATTGGGCTCTCTTTCTGTAGGTCTCCAGCTCTTTTATTGTATGGCTCATCTTTTCTTCGACTTTGGAAAGTTTCTCCTCTTGCTCCACACGGTAGTTTTCCTCCACTCTTAATTTCCTGTGCAGTTTCATCATATTCTCTTGATACCGTTCCATCATGACTTGAAAGTTCTTCTGTAGGGTCTCATTCTCACTTTGCAGCTGTGCATTTTCTGACTGCAAGGATGCCTGTTCAGTCTGCAGACTTTTAAGGTGTTCTGTAAGGTCTTCCGTGGTTTTCTCCACTTCAGATGAGAAAGTACATTTTTGATTTCTTCCTCCTTCCAAGATTTCTAAGGAGGCCTTTAGCTTATCAGCATAAACCAGGTTCCTCAAAGCTCCTTTGGACTCATCCTCAAAGTGAGAACCAATTTCGGGTTCACTCGTCTTTCCCAGTTCCAGGTGACCACCATCCCTTTTGGCTCCCAGGCTTGGAGAAGATCTATCCTTCCTCTTCAGCAAGCATTCACTCAGAGACTCCATGTGATTTTCTCTGTCCCTTAGAACTTGTTCTCCAGCTACTTTAGAGTCCTCTAATATGATTTTTGCTTTATATTGGACACCTCCTTGTTCCCTCTGTGCTTCAGCTTCTCTTTGTATTGTTGGTCTCTGCGTTGGCGGAAGTAGGGTTCCTTCATTCAAAACCTCTTTGATTGCCAGCTTCAGTTCTTCCTCATTCACTTGAAAGAGTGTCTAGTTTGTTTTAGCTTCAGCTATTTGTGATCTGAAGGATTCAGATTCACCTTTTGGGACTGTATTTTTCTTGATAGATGTGCCATCGTTTCATCCTGTTGACCATGATGAGCCTTCTGTGCTTTGAGCTCTTCTTCTAGAAAGAGCATTTCAACGCCATGGCTGGATTCGGACCTATGCAGCTTTTCTTCAGTTGCTTCCAGCTGTTGTGCTTCTCTTGAACACTTCTCAAACCTGCAATCCTTTAAAGATGATTCTAAGCCTTCATGTTCTTTTTCAACAAGGCTCACTTTTTCAAGAAGTCCACATTTTGCCTCAATAAGTCCAGCATGATTTAGAGCCAGCCTTTTTTCTCTTCCCACGTAAAGCCTGCTACGAACCGACTGAAAATCTCTCCAGAAGAGTGAGAGAACAGCAAAAAATCCAAGAGCTGTACACATCACCAACTCCCAAGGAAAGCCATAAGGAAGATGGCCTGGCTTCATTCCTTCGGACAATGCTGCCACAACCCTGGGTGCTTCGTCCAGAACCACCCACTAGGATGGATGAGAGGCAGCCCTTGGCTCCTCCATCACGACAAGACAGCTTTGGCTCTTGCCACCACAACCACAGCCTGCCCAGTCAGGCCAACACAGGCTGTGGACACTCAGGTGTTTGTTCAGGATCTCCAACCTGCAACAGGCAACGGAGCAGACCACTGTGATCCCCTTCAGGGGCTGAGCGTATGGTGGGTGGTGGGAGTAGGGCGGTGGGAGCCATGATCAAAGGCTCCCAGGAGCCTTGTTGTGCTCAACTGCCCATCAGGGGAGTCTTGTCCGCTTCCCTACCCAGTGCATTCTCATGTGCCACAGGTTTAAGTCCCTCCCACCCCAGCCAGAGAGAATTCCTCTCCATGCCACCCACCCCTTGATTTGGTTTAGGCCAGGCCAAGGCGGAGTTAGTAGGAAGATTCCATTCAGTCATAATAACACTCAGTTTGATGTCACTCAAATTCTAAAGCTGACTAAACTGTTCAAACAGCGTTTATGGCCTATATTGTTCTTTGTGTCCCTTGCCTTTTGTTTGAGTGACTCAATCCTTTCCCTGCCCTTGTGCTCTCCCTATTTCCTACCTTCATTGTTTCCTTCCTCCTTTCCTGGTTTTTCTCCTTTTCTTCTTCCTTCTTTTCTACCTCCCTCCATCCCTCCAACTTTGCCTTCCTCCCTTCCAACTTTCTCTCTCCCTTCCCTCTCTTTTCTTTTCTTGCAAGTGTTTGGGGTGAAAGTCCATGGCAGGCCAGCCCCAAGCTAGGTAAGGTCACTGCCACTGAGCTACAACATCCCCAGACCTGCTGCCACTTCCTATGCAAGTAACTTGAATTATATCTAATGAGAAACTCTCACATTAGTCTACTTTCAAAGTAATTTCAGAAGAGTTGCTAGCATGGGCATAAATCAGTTATGACAAGTTTTTAAAAAGCATGGCACCGCTAATGTTCCTCAAAAGAAGGAGTTGAAAACTTAATTGGTTTTCAGGTCAGCATTTCTAGACTAGTACAAACCCTCCTAATCCTGATTTCTCCTTAGTCCTATGATTTCTTTAAGTGTCCCCTTTGCTCCTGTTCATGGAGTCATGTGTACAGAAATTATACCTGGTTCTATTGAACTCTACTTAATTCTTTCTCACCTCTGTGCTCCTTTTGCCAAGTCACTCCTCAACACTTACTGTAACCCTTTCAATTTTTTGTCCATTTTCATTTAAAAAACTCTTTCAAAAATTGAACCATTTCGCATGCAGACACAGTCTTCTTGATCTGCTATTAATCCCCCACTACTGACATTGTAAGTTATTGAAATGTACACTTCCAGACCGTTTTCAGATTTTTGATTCCTGTATATCTATCTGTCTATCTATTTACAAACATAACACTGTATTCTGAAAGAATCGTTCTTCTTTTGGAGCTCTACATTGTGTTTTCCAGAAGCAGGCCTATTACACAGAGATGAATCCATGTTACCTAGATTGAGTTCAAACCGGAATGTGCACTCTGATTCCCATTATATTGTTCTACCTACTAATGGACAGTTTAGTTATATCCATACCTCACCACCTCCCCCATTGAGTAAAACCCTTGTGAAGAGACATGTAGATGCCTTTATGAACATATAGATAATTTTTCATGGCAGTGTTTTCCAAAAACCAGTTAGTAAAATCAATGTATTCCTTTGCAGCCTGAAATTATCTTCATTCCAGTTTACTGGTATAAGAACCGCAGTATATCAGCAACAATTCTCCAATAGTAGTTCAGGCAGAAGTCATTCTAGATAACAAGCAGTGCCGGCTCCTCCATGTATTTTACACAGCCCATGATGGGGGACATCCGTCCATTCGTTTAGAACAACTGATGTTTTATGCTGGCAATTTAGGTTTATTTACAGGAGTGATCAGAAAACAGGTGAGACAGACTGATTAGATTCAGTATGTATGTTGGCTTTGTATTTCTAGGCCTGAAGTTTTCACATTTCAATTAATTGTAGGTTAAGTATCAGGCAGATTCTTCACTGGGCTTCAAATGTGATAAAGTTGCTTCTTATTTTTAAGAAGGCCGTTGCAATCCTGCATTTATTTTACACCTCAGTGCTTGTTTTACACACAAGCACACACACCCACACACCACACACATCAACAAACACACAAACACGTAATTAGAGCACATTCAACACTCAAATAAAGCTTTACCTACTAATTCATAACTAGGGTATTTTTTTAATAAGTATTGTGTCTTGGTCTCTACTGGGGAAACATGGTTCAATGTGAGTTCTCTGGTTTGTTGTATGGCAGTGAACGTTCACTTCTTGGCAATGATATAGAAATGGGGAGTAAGACGTTAAAAGTTTTTACAGTAGGTAGGCAGAGTCAGAGTATGGAATCTAAGAATAAGAAATTGGGGAATTTCCTCTTTGTTTCTTCATTTCAACCTCCTAATAATTCCTGTATATTTTCCAAAAGTCTCCCAGAAAACAAGGACTAGGTCAATCCACATATCAGTGAACCATAGCAGAATGCGATTCTGAATTCCATGTAAACAGTCATAAAATCAAAAAGACAGGTGCTGGGGTTTTCGCTCAGCACTAGAGTGCTGGCTTCACACTTTCAAATGTCCTGAGTTGGATCCCCAGCACCATATGTGAAAGGAATGAATGAACCAATGCATGAGTGTATGATGAATGATTTAAAGGTATAAGGAGGAGGAGGAAGAGGAGGAGGAGGAGGATAAATAGAAGAAGATGATGAGTAATTTGACACAAGGGAAAAAGGGGAGGAGAGTGAGTTTAAAGTGTGGTTTCCAATTCCCAAACGTTAAATTACAGCAGACGGGATAGAGAGAAGATGGGAGGGCGGAGAGGGGGGATAGTAGAGGCTAGAAAAGGTAGCAGAATACAACAGTTACTAACATGGCAGTTTGTAAAAACGTGGATGTGTAAAAAATGTGATTGTGCAATCTGTATATGGGGTCAAAATGGGAGTTCATAACTCACTTGAATCTAATGTAGGAAATAGGGTATCTCAAGAGGTATGTAAGGTTTTAAGCTACCAGCATGGAGAGGTGAATCTGGCACATCAGGGTCCAAAGGAGGCATATTAGGAATTCTGTGTTCTGCTGGTTCCGATGCTCTACTACAATTTGAGTAAAACCTATCTTGCCTTTGTAGAGGAAGTCGTGCATCAGAAGAATATGGTTGGCCTGGCGGAGGAATCATCAGCCTGCTGGCCTGTTCCCCTGGAGGACAGAGGGGCCCAGTCTGAGATGGTGCTCTCTGAAAATCAGTGAACTTATGACAGCTGGATTCTCTTCCTTTACTGCTAGTCGCATGGTCCAGAGGATTCTCCAGGGCCCCTTGACCCTCTTCCTCCTCCCACTGGAGTGAAAGTTGAGAGTGTGAGTGGACCACTCTTTTCAAAATGAGGAGGTCTCCTTTCAGATGAAGGGTGACCTATTGGTGAGGGCCCATTTGGAGAAGGCTTTCTGCCAATTGCTGAGTTGGAAACATCCAGTGTATCATAGGGATCTTTTTCTCCAAGTTCAAATCTAAGCTCCTTCTCAGTTAATTTTTTTCTGTTGCATGCATTTTGTTTCCTGAAATAACTGAGGTTTCTTTCAGCAATCCGAGCTGCCAACTCACTAGCATGTGCTTCTTTCTCAGAGAAAATAATCTTCCCCAGGCAGGAACGAATGGTACTCTGCAATTGTTCTTCAAGATATTGGGCTCTCTTTCTGTAGGTCTCCAGCTCTTTTATTGTATGGCTCATCTTTTCTTCGACTTTGGAAAGTTTCTCCTCTTGCTCCACATGGTAGTTTTCCTCCACTCTTAATTTCCTGTGCAGTTTCATCATATTCTCTTGATACCGTTCCATCAAGACTTGAAAGTTCTTCTGTAGGGTCTCATTCTCACTTTGCAGCTGTGCATTTTCTGACTGCAAGGATGCCTGTTCAGTCTGCAGAATTTTAAGGTGTTCTGTAAGGTCTTCCGTGGTTTTCTCCACTTCAGATGAGAAAGTACATTTTTGATTTCTTCCTCCTTCCAAGATTTCTAAGGAGGCCTTTAGCTAATCAGCATAAACCAGGTTCCTCAAAGCTCCTTTGGACTCATCCTCCAAGTGAGCACCAATTTCGGGTTCACTCGTCTTTCCCAGTTCCAGGTGACCACCTTCCCTTTGGGCTCCCAGGCTTGGAGAAGATCTATCCTTCATCTTCAGCAAGCATTCACTCAGAGACTCCATGTGATTTTCTGTGTCCCTTAGAACTTGTTCTCCAGCTATTTAGAGTCCTCTAATATGATTTTTGCTTTATATTGGACACCTCCTTGTTCCCTCTGTGCTTCAGCTTCTGCTTGTATTGTTGGTCTCTGCGTTGGCGGAAGTAGGGCTCCTTCATTCAAAACCTCTTTGATTGCCAGCTTCAGTTCTTCCTCATTCACTTGAAAGAGTCTCCAGTTTGTTTTAGCTTCAGCTATTTGTGATCTGAGGGATTCAGATTCACCATGGAGGGACTGTATCCTTCTTCATAGATGCGCCATCTTTTCATCCTGTTGACCATGTTGAGCCTTCTGTGCTTTGAGCTCGTCTTCTAGGCAGAGCATTTCAACGCCATGGCTGGATTCAGGCCTATGCAGCTTTTCATCGGTTGCCTGCAGCTGTTGTGCTTCTCTTGAACCCTTCTCAAACCTGCAATCCTTTAAAGATGATTCTAAGCCTTCATGTTCTTTTTCAACAAGGCTCACTTTTTCAAGAAGTCCACATTTTGCCTCAATAAGTCCAGCAAGATTTAGAGCCAGCCTTTATTCTCTTCCCACGTAAAGCCTGCTACGAACCGACTGAAAATCTCTCCAGAAGAGTGAGAGAACACCAAAAAATCCAAGAGCTGTACACATCACCAACTCCCAAGGAAAGCCAAAAGGAAGATGGCCTGGCTTCATGCCTTCGGACAATGCTGCCACAACCCTGGGTGCTTCTTCCAGAACCACCCACTAGGATGGCTGAGGGGCAGCCCTTGGCTCCTCCATCACGCCAAGACAGCTTTCACTCTTGCCACCACAACCACAGCCTGCCCAGGCAGGCCAACACAGGCTGTGGACACTCAGGTGTTTGGTCAGGAACTCCATCCTGCACCAGGCAACGGAGCAGACCACTGTGATCCCCTTCAGGGGCTGAGCGTATGGTGGGTGGTGGGCGTATGGCGGTGGGAGCCATGATCAAAGGCTCCCAGGAGCCTTGTTGTGCTCAACTGCCCATCAGGGGAGTCTTGTCCGCTTCCCTACAAAGTGCATCCTCATGTGCCACAGGTTTAGGTCCCTCCCACTCCAGCCAGAGAGAATTCCTCTCCATGCCACCCACCCCTTGATTTGGTTTAGGCCAGGCCAAGGCGGGGTTAGTAGGAAGATTCCATCCAGTCATAATAACATTCAGTTTGATGTCACTCAAATTCTAAAGCTGACTAAACTGTTCAAAAAGCTTTTATGGCCTCTATTGGTCTTTGTGTCCCTTGCCTTTTGTTTGAGTGACTCAGTCCTTTCCCTGCCCTTGTGCTCTCCCTATTTCCTACCTTCCTTGCTTCCTTCCTCCCTTCCTGGTTTTTCTCCTTTTCTTCTTCCTTCTTTTCTACCTCCCTGCATCCCTCCAACATTGCCTTCCTCCCTTCCAACTTTCTCTCTCCCTTCCCTCCCTTTTCTTTTCTTGCAAGTGTTTGGGGTGAAAGTCCATGGCAGGCCATCCCCAAGCTAGGCAAGGTCACTGCCACTGAGCTACAACATCCCCAGTCCTGCTGCCACTTCCTATGCAAGTAACTTGAATTATCTCTAAAGAGAAACTCTCACATTAGTCTACTTTCAAAGTAATTTCAGAAGAGTTGCTAACATGGGCATAAATCAGTTATGACAAGTCATTTTTGAAAAGCACGGCACAGCTAATGTTCCTCAAAAGAAGGAGTTGAAAACTTAATTGGTTTTCAGGTCAGCATTTCTAGACTAGTACAAACCGTCCTAATCCTGATCTCTCCTTAGTCCTATGATTTCTTTAAGTGTCCCCTTTGCTCCTGTTCATGGAGTCATGTGTACAGAAATTATACCTGGTTCTATTGAACTCTACTTAATTCTTTCTCACCTCTGTGCTCCTTTTGCCAAGTCACTCCTCAACACTTACTGTAACCCTTTCAATTTTTTGTCCATTTTCATTTAAAAAACTCTTTCAAAAATTGAACCATTTCGCATGCAGACTCAGTCTTCTTGATCTGCTATTAATCCCCCATTACTGACATTGTAAGTTATTGAAATGTACACTTCCAGACCGTTTTCAGATTTTTGATTCCTGTATATCTATCTGTCTATCTATTTACAAACATAACATGGTATTCTGAAAGAATCGTTCTTCTTTTGGAGCTCTACATTGTGTTTTCCAGAAGCAGGCCTATTACACAGAGATGAATCCATGTTACCTAGATTGAGCTCAAACCGGAATGTGCACTCTGATTCCCATTATATTGTTCTACCTACTAATGGACAGTTCAGTTATATCCAGACCTCACCACCACCCCCATTATGTAAAACCCTTGTGAAGAGACATGTAGATGCCTTTATGAACATATTGATAATTTTTTATGGCAGTGTTTTCCAAAAACCAGTTAGTAAAATCAATGTATTCCTTTGCAGCCTGAAATTATCTTCATTCCAGTTTACTGGTATAAGAACCGCAGTATATCAGCAACAATTCTCCAATAGTAGTTCAGGCAGAAGTCATTCTAGATAACAAGCAGTGCCGGCTCCTCCATGTATTTTACACAGGCCATGATGGGGGACATCCGTCCATTCGTTTAGAACAACTGATGTTTTATGCTGGCAATTTAGGTTTATTTACAGGAGTGATCAGAAAACAGGTGAGACAGACTGATTAGATTCAGTATGTATGTTGGCTTTGTATTTCTAGGCCTGAAGTTTTCACATTTCAATTAATTGTAGGTTAAGTATCAGGCAGATTCTTCACTGGGCTTCAAATGTGATAAAGTTGCTTCTTATTTTTAAGAAGGCCGTTGCAATCCTGCATTTATTTTACACCTCAGTGCTTGTTTTACACACAAGCACACACACCCACACACCACACACATCAACAAACACAGAAACACATAATTAGAGCACATTCAACACTCAAATAAAGCTTTACCTACTAATTCATAACTAGGGTATTTTTTTAATAAGTATTGTGTCTTGGTCTCTACTGGGGAAACATGGTTCAATGTGAGTTCTCTGGTTTGTTGTAGGGCAGTGAACGTTCACTTGTTGGCAATGATATAGAAATGGGGAGTAAGAGTTTACAAGGTTTTACAGTAGTTTGGCAGAGCCAGAGTATGGAATCTAAGAATAAGAAATTGGGGAATTTCCTCTTGGTTTCTTCATTTCAACCTCCTAATAATTCATGTATATTTTCCAAAAGTCTCCCAGAAAACAAGGACTAGGTCAATCCACATACCAGTGAACCATAGCAGAATGCGATTCTGAATTTCATATAAACTGTCATAAAATCAAAAAGACAGGTGCTGGGGTTTTGGCTCAGCACTAAAGTGCTGGCTTCGCACTTTCAAATGTCCTGAGTTGGATCCCCAACACCATATGTGAAAGGAATGAATGAACCAATGCATGAGTGTATGATGAATGAATTAAAGGTATAAGGAGGAGGAGGAAGAGGAGGAGGAGGAGGAGAAATAGAAGAAGATGATGAGTAATTTGACAGAAGGGAAAAATGGGAGGAGAGTGAGTTTAAAGTGTGGTTTCCAATTCCCAAACGTTAAATTACAGCAGACGGGATAGAGAGAGAAGATGGGAGGGCAGGAGAGGGGGGATAGTAGAGGCTAGAAAAGGTAGCAGAATACAACAGTTACTAACATGGCAGTTTGCAAAAACGTGGATGTGTAAAAAATGTGATTGTGCAATCTGTATATGGGGTCAAAATGGGAGTTCATAACTCACTTGAATCTAATGTAGGAAATATGATATCTCAAGAGCTATGTAAGGTTTTAAGCAACCAATATAAAAAAGAGGTCTTCATTTTTCTTTGTAGTTTAGATCTCTTGTTTCCTTAACATGTTTAGTTGTGTTCTCTCCTTAGTCCTCCCATGCTCTAGTTATTCTGATATGCAAAAACTAGCTGAAATGCCCAACCAGTCTCTACATCACTGACAATTTTTCCTTAAGCCTAAAGTCACTTTACAATTGCTACAGTCATACTAAATACACTTCTTTGTTGGGAGTTTAAAAGATATTTCCATCATCTAGATTACAAGTACCTAGAACTCCCATTCTTGTTTATGTAAGAGTGGCTTCATCAGATTAAATGCTGTTCTCTGGAATAACATAAAATAGGAATAATTTACTCATAAGATTCTTACGTAAACCATCTTTATTTACAAAATACTATCTTAAGAATTATTGTTTCATTGAGCTTCAATTGGAGCCAAAGTATATTCAATTACTGAACTAAAAGCAGTTACTTAAAAACTAAAAATGAGAGATAACTCAAATTACAATTGAAGAGAGAGCAACAGCATGAGGTTTCTTTTTTGGTTCTGGATGTTGAGTAACAGGCTCATTTGCAGGTGGAAGGAACCCTTAAGTCAACTCACTTGTACTTTCAGAATACGGGTGAAGAGTGCTGAATTCCAGCTCTTGGGGGAAGATTTTGTGAAGAAAACCCCCTCCCTGCATAGACACTTCTCACTGGAAATGGAGTGGGTGGCGGGTCAGTTGGAAAATAATCTCCAGGTGACCAGACAAGTTTCCTGGGAGAGGCGGAGGAAAAAAAGTCCTCTTCTCATGAACTGACTCCTTGGGTCAACTGGAAACAATGCCCCTCTGACTGGAGGGAAAGGTGCCAACACAGAGCCAGAGCCAGATGCTTGGTTTTCAGCATGGAGAGGTGAATCAGGCACATCAGAGTCCAAAGGAGGCATATTAGGAATTCTGTGTTCTGCTGGACCCTATGCTCTACCACAATTTGAGTAAAACCTATCTTGCCTTTGTAGAGGAAGACGTGCATCAGAAGAATATGGTTGGCCTGGCGGAGGGATCATCAGCCTTCTGGCCTGTTCCCCTGGAGGAGAGAGGGGCCCAGTCTGAGAAGGTGCTCTCTGAAAATCAGTGAACTTATGACAGCTGGATTCTCTTCCTTTACTGCTAGTCGCATGGTCCAGAAGATTCTCCAGGGCCCCTTGACCCTCTTCCTCCTCCCACTGGAGTGAAAGTTGAGAGTGTGAGTGGACCACTCTTATCAAAATGAGGAGGTCTCCTTTCAGATGAAGGGTGACCTATTGGTGAGGGCCCATTTGGAGAAGGCTTTCTGCCCATTGCTGAGTTGGAAACATCCAGTGCATCATAGGGATCTTTTTCTACAAGTTCAAATCTAAGCTCCTTCTCAGTTAATTTCTGTCTGTTGCGTGCATTGTGTTTCCTGAAATAACTGAGGTTTCTTTCAGCAATCCGAGCTGCCAACTCACTAGCATGTGCTTCTTTCTCAGAGGAAATAATCTTCCCCAGACAGGAACGAATGGTACTCTGCAATTGTTCTTCAAGATATTGGGCTCTCTTTCTGTAGGTCTCCAGCTCTTTTATTGTATGGCTCATCTTTTCTTCGACTTTGGAAAGTTTCTCCTCTTGCTCCACACGGTAGTTTTCCTCCACTCTTAATTTCCTGTGCAGTTTCATCATATTTTCTTGATAGCATTCCATCATGACTTGAAAGTTCTTCTGTAGGGTCTCATTCTCACTTTGCAGCTGTGCATTTTCTGACTGCAAGGATGCCTGTTCACTCTGCAGACTTTTAAGGTGTTCTGTAAGGTCTTCCGTGGTTTTCTCCACTTCAGATGAGAAAGTACATTTTTGATTTCTTCCTCCTTCCAAGATTTCTAAGGAGGCCTATAGCTTATCAGCATAAACCAGGTTCCTCAAAGCTCATTTGGACTCATCCTCCAAGTGAGCACCAATTTCGGGTTCACTCGTCTTTCCCAGTTCCAGGTGATCACCTTCCCTTTGGGCTCCCAGGCTTGGAGAAGATCTATCCTTCATCTTCAGCAAGCATTCACTCAGAGACTCCATGTGATTTTCTGTGTCCCTTAGAACTTGTTCTCCAGCAACTTTAGAGTCCTCTAATATGATTTTTGCTTTATATTGGACACCTCCTTGTTCCCTCTGTGCTTCAGCTTCTCCTTGTATTGTTGGTCTCTGCGTTGGCGGAAGTAGGGCTCCTTCATTCAAAACCTCTTTGATTGCCAGCTTCAGTTCTTCCTCATTCACTTGAAAGAGTCTCCAGTTTGTTTTAGCTTCAACTATTTGTGATCTGAGGGATTCAGATTCACCTTGGAGGGACTGTATCTTTCTTCATAGATGCGCCATCTTTTCATCCTGTTGACCATGTTGAGCCTCCTGTGCTTTGAGCTCTTCTTCTAGGCAGAGCATTTCAACGCCATGGCTCGATTCAGGCCTATGCAGCTTTTCGTCGGTTGCCTCCAGCTGTTGTGCTTCTCTTGAACCCTTCTCAAACCTGCAATCCTTTAAAGATGATTCTAAGCCTTCATGTTCTTTTTCAACAAGGCTCACTTTTTCAAGAAGTCCACATTTTGCCTCAATAAGTCCAGCAAGATTTAGAGCCAGCCTTTATTCTCTTCCCACGTAAAGCCTGCTACGAACCGACTGAAAATCTCTCCAGAAGAGTGAGAGAACACCAAAAAATCCAAGAGCTGTACACATCACCAACTCCCAAGGAAAGCCAAAAGGAAGATGGCCTGGCTTTATGCCTTCGGACAATGCTGCCACAACCCTGGGTGCTTCTTCCAGAACCACCCACTAGGATGGCTGAGGGGCAGCCCTTGGCTCCTCCATCACGCCAAGACAGCTTTCACTCTTGCCACCACAACCACAGCCTGCCCAGGCAGGCCAACACAGGCTGTGGACACTCAGGTGTTTGGTCAGGAACTCCATCCTGTACCAGGCAACGGAGCAGACCACTGTGATCCTCTTCAGGGGCTTTGCGTATGGTGGGTGGTGGGCGTATGGCGGTGGGAGCCATGATCAAAGGCTCCCAGGAGCCTTGTTGTGCTCAACTGCCCATCAGGGGAGTCTTGTCTGCTTCCCTACAAAGTGCATCCTCATGTGCCACAGGTTTAGGTCCCTCCCACTCCAGCCAGAGAGAATTCCTCTCCATGCCACCCACCCCTTGATTTGGTTTAGGCCAGGCCAAGGCGGGGTTAGTAGGAAGATTCCATCCAGTCATAATAACATTCAGTTTGATGTCACTCAAATTCAAAACTGACTAAACTGTTCAAAAAGCTTTTATGGCCTCTATTGGTCTTTGTGTCCCTTGCCTTTTGTTTGAGTGACTCAGTCCTTTCCCTGCCCTTGTGCTCTCCCTATTTCCTACCTTCCTTGCTTCCTTCCTCCCTTCCTGGTTTTTCTCCTCTTCTTCTTCCTTCTTTTCTACCTCCCTGCATCCCTCCAACATTGCCTTCCTCCCTTCCAACTTTCTCTCTCCCTTCCCTCCCTTTTCTTTTCTTGCAAGTGTTTGGGGTGAAAGTCCATGGCAGGCCATCCCCAAGTTAGGCAAGGTCACTGCCACTGAGCTACAACATCCCCAGTCCTGCTGCCACTTCCTATGCAAGTAACTTGAATTATCTCTAAAGAGAAACTCTCACATTAGTCTACTTTCAAAGTAATTTCAGAAGAGTTGCTAACATGGGCATAAATCAGTTATGACAAGTCATTTTTGAAAAGCACGGCACAGCTAATGTTCCTCAAAAGAAGGAGTTGAAAACTTAATTGGTTTTCAGGTCAGCATTTCTAGACTAGTACAAACCCTCCTAATCCTGATCTCTCCTTAGTCCTATGATTTCTTTAAGTGTCCCCTTTGCTCCTGTTCATGGAGTCATGTGTACAGAAATTGTACCTGGTTCTATTGAACTCTACTTAATTCTTTCTCACCTCTGTGCTCCTTTTGCCAAGTCACTCCTCAACACTTACTGTAACCCTTTCAATTTTTTGTCCATTTTCATTTAAAAAACTCTTTCAAAAATTGAAACATTTCGCATGCAGACACAGTCTTCTTGATCTGCTATTAATCCCCCATTACTGACCTTGTAAGTTATTGAAATGTACACTTCCAGACCGTTTTCAGATTTTTGATTCCTGTATATCTATCTGTCTATCTATTTACAAACATAACATGGTATTCTGAAAGAATCGTTCTGCTTTTGGAGCTCTACATTGTGTTTTCCAGAAGCAGGCCTATTACACAGAGATGAATCCATGTTACCTAGATTGAGCTCAAACCGGAATGTGCACTCTGATTCCCATTATATTGTTCTACCTACTAATGGACAGTTCAGTTATATCCAGACCTCACCACCTCCCCCATTATGTAAAACCCTTGTGAAGAGACATGTAGATGCCTTTATGAACATATTGATAATTTTTTATGGCAGTGTTTTCCAAAAACCAGTTAGTAAAATCCATTTATTCCTTTGCAGCCTGAAATTATCTTCATTCCAGTTTACTGGTATAAGAACCGCAGTATATCAGCAACAATTCTCCAATAGTAGTTCAGGCAGAAGTCATTCTAGATAACAAGCAGTGCCGGCTCCTCCATGTATTTTACACAGCCCATAATGGGGGACATCCGTCCATTCGTTTAGAACAACTGATGTTTTATGCTGGCAATTTAGGTTTATTTACAGGAGTGATCAGAAAACAGGTGAGACAGACTGATTAGATTCAGTATGTATGTTGGCTTTGTTTTTCTAGGCCTGAAGTTTTCACATTTCAATTAATTGTAGGTTAAGTATCAGGCAGATTCTTCACTGGGCTTCAAATGTGATAAAGTTGCTTCTTATTTTTAAGAAGGCCGTTGCAATCCTGCATTTATTTTACACCTCAGTGCTTGTTTTACACACAAGCACACACACCCACACACCACACACATCAACAAACACAGAAACACATAATTAGAGCACATTCAACACTCAAATAAAGCTTTACCTACTAATTCATAACTAGGGTATTTTTTTAATAAGTATTGTGTCTTGGTCTCTACTGGGGAAACATGGTTCAATGTGAGTTCTCTGGTTTGTTGTAGGGCAGGGAACGTTCACTTGTTGGCAATGATATAGAAATGGGGAGTAAGAGTTTACAAGCTTTTACAGTAGTTAGGCAGAGCCAGAGTATGGAATCTAAGAATAAGAAATTGGGGAATTTCCTCTTGGTTTCTTCATTTCAACCTCCTAATAATTCATGTATATTTTCCAAAAGTCTCCCAGAAAACAAGGACTAGGTCAATCCACATACCAGTGAACCATAGCAGAATGCGATTCTGAATTTCATATAAACAGTCATAAAATCAAAAAGACAGGTGCTGGGGTTTTGGCTCAGCACTAAAGTGCTGGCTTCGCACTTTCAAATGTCCTGAGTTGGATCCCCAACACCATATGTGAAAGGAATGAATGAACCAATGCATGAGTGTATGATGAATGAATTAAAGGTATAAGGAGGAGGAGGAAGAGGAGGAGGAGGAGGAGAAATAGAAGAAGATGATGAGTAATTTGACAGAAGGGAAAAAGGGGAGGAGAGTGAGTTTAAAGTGTGGTTTCCAATTCCCAAACGTTAAATTACAGCAGACGGGATAGAGAGAGAAGATGGGAGGGCAGGAGAGGGGGGATAGTAGAGGCTAGAAAAGGTAGCAGAATACAACAGTTACTAACATGGCAGTTTGTAAAAACGTGGATGTGTAAAAAATGTGATTGTGCAATCTGTATATGGGGTCAAAATGGGAGTTCATAACTCACTTGAATCTAATGTAGGAAATATGATATCTCAAGAGCTATGTAAGGTTTTAAGCAACCAATATAAAAAAGAGGTCTTCATTTTTCTTTGTAGTTTAGATCTCTTGTTTCCTTAACATGTTTAGTTGTGTTCTCTCCTTAGTCCTCCCATGCTCTAGTTATTCTGATATGCAAAAACTAGCTGAAATGCCCAACCAGTCTCTAAATCAGTGACACTTTTTCCTTAAGCCTAAAGTCACTTTACAATTGCTACAGTCATACTAAATACACTTCTTTGTTGGGAGTTTAAAAGATATTTCCATCAGCTAGATTACAAGTACCTAGAACTCCCATTCTTGTTTATGTAAGAGTGGCTTCATCAGATTAAATGCTGTTCTCTGGAATAACATAAAATAGGAATAATTTACTCATAAGATTCTTACGTAAACCATCTTTATTTACAAAATACTATCTTAAGAATTATTGTTTCATTGAGCTTCAATTGGAGCCAAAGTATATTCAATTACTGAACTAAAAGCAGTTACTTAAAAACTAAAAATGAGAGATAACTCAAATTACAATTGAAGAGAGAGCAACAGCATGAGGTTTCTTTTTTGGTTCTGGATGTTGAGTAACAGGCTCATTTGCAGGTGGAAGGAACCCTTAAGTCAACTCACTTGTACTTTCAGAATAGGGGTGAAGAGTGCTGAATTCCAGCTCTTGGGGGAAGATTTTGTGAAGAAAACCCCCTCCCTGCATAGACACTTCTCACTGGAAATGGAGTGGGTGGCGGGTCAGTTGGAAAATAATCTCCAGGTGACCAGACAAGTTTCCTGGGAGAGGCGGAGGAAAAAAAAGTCCTCTTCTCATGAACTGACTCCTTGGGTCAACTGGAAACAATGCCCCTCTGACTGGAGGGAAAGGTGCCAACACAGAGCCAGAGCCAGATGCTTGGTTTTCAGCATGGAGAGGTGAATCAGGCACATCAGAGTCCAAAGGAGGCATATTAGGAATTCTGTGTTCTGCTGGACCCTATGCTCTACCACAATTTGAGTAAAACCTATCTTGCCTTTGTAGAGGAAGACGTGCATCAGAAGAATATGGTTGGCCTGGCGGAGGGATCATCAGCCTTCTGGCCTGTTCCCCTGGAGGAGAGAGGGGCCCAGTCTGAGAAGGTGCTCTCTGAAAATCAGTGAACTTATGACAGCTGGATTCTCTTCCTTTACTGCTAGTCGCATGGTCCAGAAGATTCTCCAGGGCCCCTTGACCTTCTTCCTCCTCCCACTGGAGTGAAAGTTGAGAGTGTGAGTGGACCACTCTTATCAAAATGAGGAGGTCTCCTTTCAGATGAAGGGTGACCTATTGGTGAGGGCCCATTTGGAGAAGGCTTTCTGCCCATTGCTGAGTTGGAAACATCCAGTGCATCATAGGGATCTTTTTCTACAAGTTCAAATCTAAGCTCCTTCTCAGTTAATTTCTGTCTGTTGCGTGCATTGTGTTTCCTGAAATAACTGAGGTTTCTTTCAGCAATCCGAGCTGCCAACTCACTAGCATGTGCTTCTTTCTCAGAGGAAATAATCTTCCCCAGACAGGAACGAATGGTACTCTGCAATTGTTCTTCAAGATATTGGGCTCTCTTTCTGTAGGTATCCAGCTCTTTTATTGTATGGCTCATCTTTTCTTCGACTTTGGAAAGTTTCTCCTCTTGCTCCACACGGTAGTTTTCCTCCACTCTTAATTTCCTGTGCAGTTTCATCATATTTTCTTGATAGCATTCCATCATGACTTGAAAGTTCTTCTGTAGGGTCTCATTCTCACTTTGCAGCTGTGCATTTTCTGACTGCAAGGATGCCTGTTCACTCTGCAGACTTTTAAGGTGTTCTGTAAGGTCTTCCGTGGTTTTCTCCACTTCAGATGAGAAAGTACATTTTTGATTTCTTCCTCCTTCCAAGATTTCTAAGGAGGCCTTTAGCTTATCAGCATAAACCAGGTTCCTCAAAGCTCCTTTGGACTCATCCTCCAAGTGAGCACCCATTTCGGGTTCACTCGTCTTTCCCAGTTCCAGGTGACCACCTTCCCTTTGGGCTCCCAGGCTTGGAGAAGATCTATCCTTCATCTTCAGCAAGCATTCACTCAGAGACTCCATGTGATTTTCTGTGTCCCTTAGAACTTGTTCTCCAGCAACTTTAGAGTCCTCTAATATGATTTTTGCTTTATATTGGACACCTCCTTGTTCCCTCTGTGCTTCAGCTTCTCCTTGTATTGTTGGTCTCTGCGTTGGCGGAAGTAGGGCTCCTTCATTCAAAACCTCTTTGATTGCCAGCTTCAGTTCTTCCTCATTCACTTGAAAGAGTCTCCAGTTTGTTTTAGCTTCAGCTATTTGTGATCTGAGGGATTCAGATTCACCTTGGAGGGACTGTATCTTTCTTCATAGATGCGCCATCTTTTCATCCTGTTGACCTTGTTGAGCCTTCTGTGCTTTGAGCTCTTCTTCTAGGCAGAGCATTTCAACGCCATGGCTGGATTCAGGCCTATGCAGCTTTTCGTCGGTTGCCTCCAGCTGTTGTGCTTCTCTTGAACCCTTCTCAAACCTGCAATCCTTTAAAGATGATTCTAAGCCTTCATGTTCTTTTTCAACAAGGCTCACTTTTTCAAGAAGTCCACATTTTGCCTCAATAAGTCCAGCAAGATTTAGAGCCAGCCTTTATTCTCTTCCCACGTAAAGCCTGCTACGAACCGACTGAAAATCTCTCCAGAAGAGTGAGAGAACACCAAAAAATCCAAGAGCTGTACACATCACCAACTCCCAAGGAAAGCCAAAAGGAAGATGGCCTGGCTTCATGCCTTCGGACAATGCTGCCACAACCCTGGGTGCTTCTTCCAGAACCACCCACTAGGATGGCTGAGGGGCAGCCCTTGGCTCCTCCATCACGCCAAGACAGCTTTCACTCTTGCCACCACAACCACAGCCTGCCCAGGCAGGCCAACACAGGCTGTGGAGACTCAGGTGTTTGGTCAGGAACTCCATCCTGCACCAGGCAACGGAGCAGACCACTGTGATCCCCTTCAGGGGCTGAGCGTATGGTGGGTGGTGGGCGTATGGCGGTGGGAGCCATGATCAAAGGCTCCCAGGAGCCTTGTTGTGCTCAACTGCCCATCAGGGGAGTCTTGTCTGCTTCCCTACAAAGTGCATCCTCATGTGCCACAGGTTTAGGTCCCTCCCACTCCAGCCAGAGAGAATTCCTCTCCATGCCACCCACCCCTTGATTTGGTTTAGGCCAGGCCAAGGCGGGGTTAGTAGGAAGATTCCATCCAGTCATAATAACATTCAGTTTGATGTCACTCAAATTCTAAAGCTGACTAAACTGTTCAAAAAGCTTTTATGGCCTCTATTGGTCTTTGTGTCCCTTGCCTTTTGTTTGAGTGACTCAGTCCTTTCCCTGCACTTGTGCTCTCCCTATTTCCTACCTTCCTTGCTTCCTTCCTCCCTTCCTGGTTTTTCTCCTCTTCTTCTTCCTTCTTTTCTACCTCCCTGCATCCCTCCAACATTGCCTTCCTCCCTTCCAACTTTCTCTATCCCTTCCCTCCCTTTTCTTTTCTTGCAAGTGTTTGGGGTGAAAGTCCATGGCAGGACATCCCCAAGCTAGGCAAGGTCACTGCCACTGAGCTACAACATCCCCAGTCCTGCTGCCACTTCCTATGCAAGTAACTTGAATTATCTCTAAAGAGAAACTCTCACATTAGTCTACTTTCAAAGTAATTTCAGAAGAGTTGCTAACATGGGCATAAATCAGTTATGACAAGTCATTTTTGAAAAGCACGGCACAGCTAATGTTCCTCAAAAGAAGGAGTTGAAAACTTAATTGGTTTTCAGGTCAGCATTTCTAGACTAGTACAAACCCTCCTAATCCTGATCTCTCCTTAGTCCTATGATTTCTTTAAGTGTCCCCTTTGCTCCTGTTCATGGAGTCATGTGTACAGAAATTGTACCTGGTTCTATTGAACTCTACTTAATTCTTTCTCACCTCTGTGCTCCTTTTGCCAAGTCACTCCTCAACACTTACTGTAACCCTTTCAATTTTTTGTCCATTTTCATTTAAAAAACTCTTTCAAAAATTGAACCATTTCGCATGCAGACACAGTCTTCTTGATCTGCTATTAATCCCCCATTACTGACCTTGTAAGTTATTGAAATGTACACTTCCAGACCGTTTTCATATTTTTGATTCCTGTATATCTATCTGTCTATCTATTTACAAACATAACATGGTATTCTGAAAGAATCGTTCTGCTTTTGGAGCTCTACATTGTGTTTTCCAGAAGCAGGCCTATTACACAGAGATGAATCCATGTTACCTAGATTGAGCTCAAACCGGAATGTGCACTCTGATTCCCATTATATTGTTCTACCTACTAATGGACAGTTCAGTTATATCCAGACCTCACCACCTCCCCCATTATGTAAAACCCTTGTGAAGAGACATGTAGATGCCTTTATGAACATATTGATAATTTTTTATGGCAGTGTTTTCCAAAAACCAGTTAGTAAAATCAATTTATTCCTTTGCAGCCTGAAATTATCTTCATTCCAGTTGACTGGTATAAGAACCGCAGTATATCAGCAACAATTCTCCAATAGTAGTTCAGGCAGAAGTCATTCTAGATAACAAGCAGTGCCGGCTCCTCCATGTATTTTACACAGCCCATGATGGGGGACATCCGTCCATTCGTTTAGAACAACTGATGTTTTATGCTGGCAATTTAGGTTTATTTACAGGAGTGATCAGAAAACAGGTGAGACAGACTGATTAGATTCAGTATGTATGTTGGCTTTGTTTTTCTAGGCCTGAAGTTTTCACATTTCAATTAATTGTAGGTTAAGTATCAGGCAGATTCTTCACTGGGCTTCAAATGTGATAAAGTTGCTTCTAATTTTTAAGAAGGCCGTTGCAATCCTGCATTTATTTTACACCTCAGTGCTTGTTTTACACACAAGCACACACACCCACACACCACACACATCAACAAACACAGAAACACATAATTAGAGCACATTCAACACTCAAATAAAGCTTTACCTACTAATTCATAACTAGGGTATTTTTTTAATAAGTATTGTGTCTTGGTCTCTACTGGGGAAACATGGTTCAATGTGAGTTCTCTGGTTTGTTGTAGGGCAGTGAACGTTCACTTGTTGGCAATGATATAGAAATGGGGAGTAAGAGTTTACAAGGTTTTACAGTAGTTAGGCAGAGCCAGAGTATGGAATCTAAGAATAAGAAATTGGGGAATTTCCTCTTTGTTTCTTCATTTCAACCTCCTAATAATTCATGTATATTTTCCAAAAGTCTCCCAGAAAACAAGGACTAGGTCAATCCACATACCAGTGAACCATAGCAGAATGCGATTCTGAATTTCATATAAACAGTCATAAAATCAAAAAGACAGGTGCTGGGGTTTTGGCTCAGCACTAAAGTGCTGGCTTCGCACTTTCAAATGTCCTGAGTTGGATCCCCAACACCATATGTGAAAGGAATGAATGAACCAATGCATGAGTGTATGATGAATGAATTAAAGGTATAAGGAGGAGGAGGAAGAGGAGGAGGAGGAGGAGAAATAGAAGAAGATGATGAGTAATTTGACAGAAGGGAAAAAGGGGAGGAGAGTGAGTTTAAAGTGTGGTTTCCAATTCCCAAACGTTAAATTACAGCAGACGGGATAGAGAGAGAAGATGGGAGGGCAGGAGAGGGGGGATAGTAGAGGCTAGAAAAGGTAGCAGAATACAACAGTTACTAACATGGCAGTTTGTAAAAACGTGGATGTGTAAAAAATGTGATTGTGCAATCTGTATATGGGGTCAAAATGGGAGTTCATAACTCACTTGAATCTAATGTAGGAAATATGATATCTCAAGAGCTATGTAAGGTTTTAAGCAACCAATATAAAAAAGAGGTCTTCATTTTTCTTTGTAGTTGAGATCTCTTGTTTCCTTAACATGTTTAGTTGTGTTCTCTCCTTAGTCCTCCCATGCTCTAGTTATTCTGATATGCAAAAACTAGCTGAAATGCCCAACCAGTCTCTAAATCAGTGACACTTTTTCCTTAAGCCTAAAGTCACTTTACAATTGCTACAGTCATACTAAATACACTTCTTTGTTGGGAGTTTAAAAGATATTTCCATCAGCTAGATTACAAGTACCTAGAACTCCCATTCTTGTTTATGTAAGAGTGGCTTCATCAGATTAAATGCTGTTCTCTGGAATAACATAAAATAGGAATAATTTACTCATAAGATTCTTACGTAAACCATCTTTATTTACAAAATACTATCTTAAGAATTATTGTTTCATTGAGCTTCAATTGGAGCCAAAGTATATTCAATTACTGAACTAAAAGCAGTTACTTAAAAACTAAAAATGAGAGATAACTCAAATTACAATTGAAGAGAGAGCAACAGCATGAGGTTTCTTTTTTGGTTCTGGATGTTGAGTAACAGGCTCATTTGCAGGTGGAAGGAACCCTTAAGTCAACTCACTTGTACTTTCAGAATAGGGGTGAAGAGTGCTGAATTCCAGCTCTTGGGGGAAGATTTTGTGAAGAAAACCCCCTCCCTGCATAGACACTTCTCACTGGAAATGGAGTGGGTGGCGGGTCAGTTGGAAAATAATCTCCAGGTGACCAGACAAGTTTCCTGGGAGAGGCGGAGGAAAAAAAAGTCCTCTTCTCATGAACTGACTCCTTGGGTCAACTGGAAACAATGCCCCTCTGACTGGAGGGAAAGGTGCCAACACAGAGCCAGAGCCAGATGCTTGGTTTTCAGCATGGAGAGGTGAATCAGGCACATCAGAGTCCAAAGGAGGCATATTAGGAATTCTGTGTTCTGCTGGACCCTATGCTCTACCACAATTTGAGTAAAACCTATCTTGCCTTTGTAGAGGAAGACGTGCATCAGAAGAATATGGTTGGCCTGGCGGAGGGATCATCAGCCTTCTGGCCTGTTCCCCTGGAGGAGAGAGGGGCCCAGTCTGAGAAGGTGCTCTCTGAAAATCAGTGAACTTATGACAGCTGGATTCTCTTCCTTTACTGCTAGTCGCATGGTCCAGAAGATTCTCCAGGGCCCCTTGACCTTCTTCCTCCTCCCACTGGAGTGAAAGTTGAGAGTGTGAGTGGACCACTCTTATCAAAATGAGGAGGTCTCCTTTCAGATGAAGGGTGACCTATTGGTGAGGGCCCATTTGGAGAAGGCTTTCTGCCCATTGCTGAGTTGGAAACATCCAGTGCATCATAGGGATCTTTTTCTACAAGTTCAAATCTAAGCTCCTTCTCAGTTAATTTCTGTCTGTTGCGTGCATTGTGTTTCCTGAAATAACTGAGGTTTCTTTCAGCAATCCGAGCTGCCAACTCACTAGCATGTGCTTCTTTCTCAGAGGAAATAATCTTCCCCAGACAGGAACGAATGGTACTCTGCAATTGTTCTTCAAGATATTGGGCTCTCTTTCTGTAGGTCTCCAGCTCTTTTATTGTATGGCTCATCTTTTCTTCGACTTTGGAAAGTTTCTCCTCTTGCTCCACACGGTAGTTTTCCTCCACTCTTAATTTCCTGTGCAGTTTCATCATATTTTCTTGATAGCATTCCATCATGACTTGAAAGTTCTTCTGTAGGGTCTCATTCTCACTTTGCAGCTGTGCATTTTCTGACTGCAAGGATGCCTGTTCACTCTGCAGACTTTTAAGGTGTTCTGTAAGGTCTTCCGTGGTTTTCTCCACTTCAGATGAGAAAGTACATTTTTGATTTCTTCCTCCTTCCAAGATTTCTAAGGAGGCCTTTAGCTTATCAGCATAAACCAGGTTCCTCAAAGCTCCTTTGGACTCATCCTCCAAGTGAGCACCCATTTCGGGTTCACTCGTCTTTCCCAGTTCCAGGTGACCACCTTCCCTTTGGGCTCCCAGGCTTGGAGAAGATCTATCCTTCATCTTCAGCAAGCATTCACTCAGAGACTCCATGTGATTTTCTGTGTCCCTTAGAACTTGTTCTCCAGCAACTTTAGAGTCCTCTAATATGATTTTTGCTTTATATTGGACACCTCCTTGTTCCCTCTGTGCTTCAGCTTCTCCTTGTATTGTTGGTCTCTGCGTTGGCGGAAGTAGGGCTCCTTCATTCAAAACCTCTTTGATTGCCAGCTTCAGTTCTTCCTCATTCACTTGAAAGAGTCTCCAGTTTGTTTTAGCTTCAGCTATTTGTGATCTGAGGGATTCAGATTCACCTTGGAGGGACTGTATCTTTCTTCATAGATGCGCCATCTTTTCATCCTGTTGACCTTGTTGAGCCTTCTGTGCTTTGAGCTCTTCTTCTAGGCAGAGCATTTCAACGCCATGGCTGGATTCAGGCCTATGCAGCTTTTCGTCGGTTGCCTCCAGCTGTTGTGCTTCTCTTGAACCCTTCTCAAACCTGCAATCCTTTAAAGATGATTCTAAGCCTTCATGTTCTTTTTCAACAAGGCTCACTTTTTCAAGAAGTCCACATTTTGCCTCAATAAGTCCAGCAAGATTTAGAGCCAGCCTTTATTCTCTTCCCACGTAAAGCCTGCTACGAACCGACTGAAAATCTCTCCAGAAGAGTGAGAGAACACCAAAAAATCCAAGAGCTGTACACATCACCAACTCCCAAGGAAAGCCAAAAGGAAGATGGCCTGGCTTCATGCCTTCGGACAATGCTGCCACAACCCTGGGTGCTTGTTCCAGAACCACCCACTAGGATGGCTGAGGGGCAGCCCTTGGCTCCTCCATCACGCCAAGACAGCTTACACTCTTGCCACCACAACCACAGCCTGCCCAGGCAGGCCAACACAGGCTGTGGAGACTCAGGTGTTTGGTCAGGAACTCCATCCTGCACCAGGCAACGGAGCAGACCACTGTGATCCCCTTCAGGGGCTGAGCGTATGGTGGGTGGTGGGCGTATGGCGGTGGGAGCCATGATCAAAGGCTCCCAGGAGCCTTGTTGTGCTCAACTGCCCATCAGGGGAGTCTTGTCTGCTTCCCTACAAAGTGCATCCTCATGTGCCACAGGTTTAGGTCCCTCCCACTCCAGCCAGAGAGAATTCCTCTCCATGCCACCCACCCCTTGATTTGGTTTAGGCCAGGCCAAGGCGGGGTTAGTAGGAAGATTCCATCCAGTCATAATAACATTCAGTTTGATGTCACTCAAATTCTAAAGCTGACTAAACTGTTCAAAAAGCTTTTATGGCCTCTATTGGTCTTTGTGTCCCTTGCCTTTTGTTTGAGTGACTCAGTCCTTTCCCTGCACTTGTGCTCTCCCTATTTCCTACCTTCCTTGCTTCCTTCCTCCCTTCCTGGTTTTTCTCCTCTTCTTCTTCCTTCTTTTCTACCTCCCTGCATCCCTCCAACATTGCCTTCCTCCCTTCCAACTTTCTCTATCCCTTCCCTCCCTTTTCTTTTCTTGCATGTGTTTGGGGTGAAAGTCCATGGCAGGCCATCCCCAAGCTAGGCAAGGTCACTGCCACTGAGCTACAACATCCCCAGTCCTGCTGCCACTTCCTATGCAAGTAACTTGAATTATCTCTAAAGAGAAACTCTCACATTAGTCTACTTTCAAAGTAATTTCAGAAGAGTTGCTAACATGGGCATAAATCAGTTATGACAAGTCATTTTTGAAAAGCACGGCACAGCTAATGTTCCTCAAAAGAAGGAGTTGAAAACTTAATTGGTTTTCAGGTCAGCATTTCTAGACTAGTACAAACCCTCCTAATCCTGATCTCTCCTTAGTCCTATGATTTCTTTAAGTGTCCCCTTTGCTCCTGTTCATGGAGTCATGTGTACAGAAATTGTACCTGGTTCTATTGAACTCTACTTAATTCTTTCTCACCTCTGTGCTCCTTTTGCCAAGTCACTCCTCAACACTTACTGTAACCCTTTCAATTTTTTGTCCATTTTCATTTAAAAAACTCTTTCAAAAATTGAACCATTTCGCATGCAGACACAGTCTTCTTGATCTGCTATTAATCCCCCATTACTGACCTTGTAAGTTATTGAAATGTACACTTCCAGACCGTTTTCATATTTTTGATTCCTGTATATCTATCTGTCTATCTATTTACAAACATAACATGGTATTCTGAAAGAATCGTTCTGCTTTTGGAGCTCTACATTGTGTTTTCCAGAAGCAGGCCTATTACACAGAGATGAATCCATGTTACCTAGATTGAGCTCAAACCGGAATGTGCACTCTGATTCCCATTATATTGTTCTACCTACTAATGGACAGTTCAGTTATATCCAGACCTCACCACCTCCCCCATTATGTAAAACCCTTGTGAAGAGACATGTAGATGCCTTTATGAACATATTGATAATTTTTTATGGCAGTGTTTTCCAAAAACCAGTTAGTAAAATCAATTTATTCCTTTGCAGCCTGAAATTATCTTCATTCCAGTTGACTGGTATAAGAACCGCAGTATATCAGCAACAATTCTCCAATAGTAGTTCAGGCAGAAGTCATTCTAGATAACAAGCAGTGCCGGCTCCTCCATGTATTTTACACAGCCCATGATGGGGGACATCCGTCCATTCGTTTAGAACAACTGATGTTTTATGCTGGCAATTTAGGTTTATTTACAGGAGTGATCAGAAAACAGGTGAGACAGACTGATTAGATTCAGTATGTATGTTGGCTTTGTTTTTCTAGGCCTGAAGTTTTCACATTTCAATTAATTGTAGGTTAAGTATCAGGCAGATTCTTCACTGGGCTTCAAATGTGATAAAGTTGCTTCTTATTTTTAAGAAGGCTGTTGCAATCCTGCATTTATTTTACACCTCAGTGCTTGTTTTACACACAAGCACACACACCCACACACCACACACATCAACAAACACAGAAACACATAATTAGAGCACATTCAACACTCAAATAAAGCTTTACCTACTAATTCATAACTAGGGTATTTTTTTAATAAGTATTGTGTCTTGGTCTCTACTGGGGAAACATGGTTCAATGTGAGTTCTCTGGTTTGTTGTAGGGCAGTGAACGTTCACTTGTTGGCAATGATATAGAAATGGGGAGTAAGAGTTTACAAGGTTTTACAGTAGTTAGGCAGAGCCAGAGTATGGAATCTAAGAATAAGAAATTGGGGAATTTCCTCTTTGTTTCTTCATTTCAACCTCCTAATAATTCATGTATATTTTCCAAAAGTCTCCCAGAAAACAAGGACTAGGTCAATCCACATACCAGTGAACCATAGCAGAATGCGATTCTGAATTTCATATAAACAGTCATAAAATCAAAAAGACAGGTGCTGGGGTTTTGGCTCAGCACTAAAGTGCTGGCTTCGCACTTTCAAATGTCCTGAGTTGGATCCCCAACACCATATGTGAAAGGAATGAATGAACCAATGCATGAGTGTATGATGAATGAATTAAAGGTATAAGGAGGAGGAGGAAGAGGAGGAGGAGGAGGAGAAATAGAAGAAGATGATGAGTAATTTGACAGAAGGGAAAAAGGGGAGGAGAGTGAGTTTAAAGTGTGGTTTCCAATTCCCAAACGTTAAATTACAGCAGACGGGATAGAGAGAGAAGATGGGAGGGCAGGAGAGGGGGGATAGTAGAGGCTAGAAAAGGTAGCAGAATACAACAGTTACTAACATGGCAGTTTGTAAAAACGTGGATGTGTAAAAAATGTGATTGTGCAATCTGTATATGGGGTCAAAATGGGAGTTCATAACTCACTTGAATCTAATGTAGGAAATATGATATCTCAAGAGCTATGTAAGGTTTTAAGCAACCAATATAAAAAAGAGGTCTTCATTTTTCTTTGTAGTTGAGATCTCTTGTTTCCTTAACATGTTTAGTTGTGTTCTCTCCTTAGTCCTCCCATGCTCTAGTTATTCTGATATGCAAAAACTAGCTGAAATGCCCAACCAGTCTCTAAATCAGTGACACTTTTTCCTTAAGCCTAAAGTCACTTTACAATTGCTACAGTCATACTAAATACACTTCTTTGTTGGGAGTTTAAAAGATATTTCCATCAGCTAGATTACAAGTACCTAGAACTCCCATTCTTGTTTATGTAAGAGTGGCTTCATCAGATTAAATGCTGTTCTCTGGAATAACATAAAATAGGAATAATTTACTCATAAGATTCTTACGTAAACCATCTTTATTTACAAAATACTATCTTAAGAATTATTGTTTCATTGAGCTTCAATTGGAGCCAAAGTATATTCAATTACTGAACTAAAAGCAGTTACTTAAAAACTAAAAATGAGAGATAACTCAAATTACAATTGAAGAGAGAGCAACAGCATGAGGTTTCTTTTTTGGTTCTGGATGTTGAGTAACAGGCTCATTTGCAGGTGGAAGGAACCCTTAAGTCAACTCACTTGTACTTTCAGAATAGGGGTGAAGAGTGCTGAATTCCAGCTCTTGGGGGAAGATTTTGTGAAGAAAACCCCCTCCCTGCATAGACACTTCTCACTGGAAATGGAGTGGGTGGCGGGTCAGTTGGAAAATAATCTCCAGGTGACCAGACAAGTTTCCTGGGAGAGGCGGAGGAAAAAAAAGTCCTCTTCTCATGAACTGACTCCTTGGGTCAACTGGAAACAATGCCCCTCTGACTGGAGGGAAAGGTGCCAACACAGAGCCAGAGCCAGATGCTTGGTTTTCAGCATGGAGAGGTGAATCAGGCACATCAGAGTCCAAAGGAGGCATATTAGGAATTCTGTGTTCTGCTGGACCCTATGCTCTACCACAATTTGAGTAAAACCTATCTTGCCTTTGTAGAGGAAGACGTGCATCAGAAGAATATGGTTGGCCTGGCGGAGGGATCATCAGCCTTCTGGCCTGTTCCCCTGGAGGAGAGAGGGGCCCAGTCTGAGAAGGTGCTCTCTGAAAATCAGTGAACTTATGACAGCTGGATTCTCTTCCTTTACTGCTAGTCGCATGGTCCAGAAGATTCTCCAGGGCCCCTTGACCTTCTTCCTCCTCCCACTGGAGTGAAAGTTGAGAGTGTGAGTGGACCACTCTTATCAAAATGAGGAGGTCTCCTTTCAGATGAAGGGTGACCTATTGGTGAGGGCCCATTTGGAGAAGGCTTTCTGCCCATTGCTGAGTTGGAAACATCCAGTGCATCATAGGGATCTTTTTCTACAAGTTCAAATCTAAGCTCCTTCTCAGTTAATTTCTGTCTGTTGCGTGCATTGTGTTTCCTGAAATAACTGAGGTTTCTTTCAGCAATCCGAGCTGCCAACTCACTAGCATGTGCTTCTTTCTCAGAGGAAATAATCTTCCCCAGACAGGAACGAATGGTACTCTGCAATTGTTCTTCAAGATATTGGGCTCTCTTTCTGTAGGTCTCCAGCTCTTTTATTGTATGGCTCATCTTTTCTTCGACTTTGGAAAGTTTCTCCTCTTGCTCCACACGGTAGTTTTCCTCCACTCTTAATTTCCTGTGCAGTTTCATCATATTTTCTTGATAGCATTCCATCATGACTTGAAAGTTCTTCTGTAGGGTCTCATTCTCACTTTGCAGCTGTGCATTTTCTGACTGCAAGGATGCCTGTTCACTCTGCAGACTTTTAAGGTGTTCTGTAAGGTCTTCCGTGGTTTTCTCCACTTCAGATGAGAAAGTACATTTTTGATTTCTTCCTCCTTCCAAGATTTCTAAGGAGGCCTTTAGCTTATCAGCATAAACCAGGTTCCTCAAAGCTCCTTTGGACTCATCCTCCAAGTGAGCACCCATTTCGGGTTCACTCGTCTTTCCCAGTTCCAGGTGACCACCTTCCCTTTGGGCTCCCAGGCTTGGAGAAGATCTATCCTTCATCTTCAGCAAGCATTCACTCAGAGACTCCATGTGATTTTCTGTGTCCCTTAGAACTTGTTCTCCAGCAACTTTAGAGTCCTCTAATATGATTTTTGCTTTATATTGGACACCTCCTTGTTCCCTCTGTGCTTCAGCTTCTCCTTGTATTGTTGGTCTCTGCGTTGGCGGAAGTAGGGCTCCTTCATTCAAAACCTCTTTGATTGCCAGCTTCAGTTCTTCCTCATTCACTTGAAAGAGTCTCCAGTTTGTTTTAGCTTCAGCTATTTGTGATCTGAGGGATTCAGATTCACCTTGGAGGGACTGTATCTTTCTTCATAGATGCGCCATCTTTTCATCCTGTTGACCTTGTTGAGCCTTCTGTGCTTTGAGCTCTTCTTCTAGGCAGAGCATTTCAACGCCATGGCTGGATTCAGGCCTATGCAGCTTTTCGTCGGTTGCCTCCAGCTGTTGTGCTTCTCTTGAACCCTTCTCAAACCTGCAATCCTTTAAAGATGATTCTAAGCCTTCATGTTCTTTTTCAACAAGGCTCACTTTTTCAAGAAGTCCACATTTTGCCTCAATAAGTCCAGCAAGATTTAGAGCCAGCCTTTATTCTCTTCCCACGTAAAGCCTGCTACGAACCGACTGAAAATCTCTCCAGAAGAGTGAGAGAACACCAAAAAATCCAAGAGCTGTACACATCACCAACTCCCAAGGAAAGCCAAAAGGAAGATGGCCTGGCTTCATGCCTTCGGACAATGCTGCCACAACCCTGGGTGCTTGTTCCAGAACCACCCACTAGGATGGCTGAGGGGCAGCCTTGGCTCCTCCATCACGCCAAGACAGCTTACACTCTTGCCACCACAACCACAGCCTGCCCAGGCAGGCCAACACAGGCTGTGGAGACTCAGGTGTTTGGTCAGGAACTCCATCCTGCACCAGGCAACGGAGCAGACCACTGTGATCCCCTTCAGGGGCTGAGCGTATGGTGGGTGGTGGGCGTATGGCGGTGGGAGCCATGATCAAAGGCTCCCAGGAGCCTTGTTGTGCTCAACTGCCCATCAGGGGAGTCTTGTCTGCTTCCCTACAAAGTGCATCCTCATGTGCCACAGGTTTAGGTCCCTCCCACTCCAGCCA